>NC_057765.1:20912479-21212479 GCF_010389155.1 Erigeron canadensis
TTTCCAGTAAATACAGTTTATTAGAAAAATAGTTTGTATCCTTTCAGCCCCATGAAAAAGTGTAAAAAGGGGACTACGAAACTCACCTGAGTGGTAGCAACAAGATCAAACTACAAACGATATCAGAAAGCAAGTAACCGGTACGCAGTCAATCTGTTACAAGTTATCACAACTAAGTATTCATTCATTATAGGTAAACGTATTCATAACGGGTCGCTGAGTGTTGACCAAGTTGTCCAAAAGCGTACTAGTTTGACTTTGACCAGAGTTTACGAGTTTGACCAAAGTTGACCAAATTACGAGTTTGACTAAGTAGACCAAATCGACTAAAATTGACCAAAGTTGACTAAACCGACCAAAGTTGACCAAAGTTGACTAAATCAAGGTAGTAATTGAAATCCGAGGTCTCGATTGAAATTCGAGGTCATAAATTGATCTTGAGGTCTTAAATTGCATTTGGTGTCTTATTTCACTAAAAGACAAAACTTAAATTAAGAGGCTAGATTTAAGAGGCTAAATTTGAGAGGCTAGTAAATCTGGGGTCTTATTTAGAAATACGAGGTCACAAATGAAACACGAGGTCACATTTGAAAT
Organism: Erigeron canadensis; assembly: GCF_010389155.1. Classification (NCBI taxonomy): domain Eukaryota; kingdom Viridiplantae; phylum Streptophyta; class Magnoliopsida; order Asterales; family Asteraceae; genus Erigeron; species Erigeron canadensis. The sequence goes on from NC_057765.1 coordinate 20,913,074, forward strand.
ACGAGGTCGCAAATGGAAATACGAGGTCACATTTGAAATACGAGGTCGCAAACTGGAAATACGAGGTCGCAAATCGACGGGGTCGTAAACTGGGCTGTTCTTCCCCAAAATTCATTCTAGAAAAACCTAATCGTTTATTTCGATCTGAAAGGTGTTTTTAACATCAGATTGTACTTTTAGACTCCCTAATATGATGTCAAAACAATCCTAAAGTCGGAAACTCGAAAAACGGACTCAAACTCGAAAACCTATTTGAACAAAGTTTATAAAAAGTGTACAAAAATTCATATATCTCAAGTTTTTGTTAACGAAATCACACGTAACTTTGACAAAAGTTGTAATATATGTTTTTAAATGTTTTGGACATAAAAAGTTCGATACTTAGCGTGTGTGGTGCGTGTATTATAAGAAAAACCGAAAATACCAAAAAGAAGAACATTAAGTGGGTTTTGATTTTATACCTTGAATATGTAAAATATGAGTTTGTAGAGATGTTTCGGACACAAAAACACTGTTGTTAAAGCTAAATTTAAACAAATTAAGGTTTAATTTTTATAAAACTTGTGAAGTCCCTCACTAGATGGTTTAACCCACAAGTGTAGAATAACAAGTCCAGTAATCACTAGATAGGACTAGTATTAAACGTCAAGTAAGCACTAGATTAGAGTAGTATTACGATAAATATAAATGCAAGAATATATATAACGTAATACGTACTTAAGCAATATAAAGATAAGCAAGTAAGTAAATGGTGAGACACAATGTAATTTTCAAGTGTATTTTATTTATTGATGTTAAATAAAATACAAGGTTGTTGCGGAACAAGATATTACAAAGTAAGTATCTAAACAACCTATGAATTACAAGTGATCTAATCTTTGCTAAATAAACTCTTTGATTGAAATACTTAAAGTTGTTGAGTATGACTGTTTAGATCGAGAGTATTTGAGCAAAGGCACCAAATTGCAAAAGTATGTAATTTGGATGAGGAAGTGACTTGGTATTTATAGGCAAAAAGAATAAATATAATATTCTTTTTGCCGTACAAATATGGTTACATGCATTTAAGGAAATTACTTTAATTCCTTAAAAGCATTGATTAAAGTACAAGAATAAAGTCACATGATAGTGATTTGTCTTCTAATTAACCAACCACCTTTACATGCGTGTAAGGCTTTTAACAAAAGACAAATGGATTGTCCGGTTAAAGGCATGTAAAGGCATAAAGTCAATTCCTCAAAATCAGTGTTCAGACTTGTAAGGTCTAGAATACTGACAAGAACTCCAGTCAGGAGATCTGGTAAGTCTTCAAGTGAGCTCCGCTATTTGTCAGACTTCTTTCTTCAGACTTCAGTCTTTGACTTCAGTGAGAATTTTCTTCAGTGGAAAGATCTTGACTGGAGTGAAGTCCAGTGAACGAATCTGGTGGAATCCAGATTTCTATACAGTGGTCTTCACATAATTTCTGGAAAAATCTTCAGAGAGCTCCAGTAATCACGTCTGGAGCGAGTCCAGTAAATCTGGACCTAACAAATTCCCCCTATTTGTTTAGAAATTATGCAAGGATTTTCAAGCTTTTTACTATACAAGTTTGTGCTTGAAAAATCCTTGAAAAATTTGACTAAGTCTAATTTGAATTTCTAGAGAGCCACTTTATAGATCATTAGTGTTCCAAGTTTGTACATTTTAATTTCTAGACTTAATCTGGATAAGTACTTGTGAAAAAAAATAGGAATTGCAACTTATATTTACAGACATCAACTGGAGGAAAGTTACAATTTTATCAACATAAAATAAATACAAGTACAATATCAGAGTCAGTCCTTTTTCTTTTCTACATGCGCAGCTGGCTCTTCAGTGGCCTTCCTCTTTACACTTGGAGATGAAGACGTAGTAAGAGAAGTCCTTAAGCCCAGCTCCATCTCCATCAATTCCTTCCTCATCCATTCCTTTCCAATCCTCTTCATAAAGTATTTAACATCCTAGGAGACATCTTTACCCCTGAATGAAAGACCAATCTCTCTTAATTCTGACCACCCAAAAGCCCTGATTGAAGTGTCTTTTCTTTCATCAGTAAAGTTCCCTTCTCTGAAGAGTTTGACATGGAACCTAGAAAAGTTGTCATATTTTCTGCCAGATGGATCTCAGCACCCAGTATTGATCGGACATCAGCTCTAAATTGTGACAAATGTTCATACTTTTCTTTTGTCTGAGACCTTTTCACCATTTCATCCACTTCCCTTGACACCTTTCTCTGGTCAGCAACTTGTTGAAATTTTTCTTTATTAATCCTTTCAGTTGTGTTCAAGGGAATGAAGGTGCTAAGATCTGCATCTCTGGCAGCTTTGGATTTTCTGGCTGGTGCCTTGGGCAAACCCTTAACCTTCTTCCTATATTCATGCTCCAGAGCAGTTGCATTACTCCTTACTTCTTGCTGGAGATTTTCTAGTTCTTCTCTTCTCTGGGCAATAAGATCCAGTGTGCTCACACCATAAATTTAAAAATCATATACTTGTTCATCCTGAGCATACATGGATCGAATATAGACATCATCCAAGGCATCCAGACACTTCTTCAACCTGGGATCATCCTTCATCTTTTTGTAAACTTCAATTTGTATACCCAACCTGCCAGCGTTGTAAGAATCTGGAGTCCCATGCCTGGCCATATCTAACTGGTGAGCAATCAAGTCATCTTTTAAGTTCTTCTTGAAAATTTCAATTAAGATGCACTCTTGGTCCAGTCTCTTTGCCTTGGCCTCATCAGCAGATACATATTCCTCTTCTACTTCATCTGTTGGTTCCTAGACACCACTTTCTTTCTCTTGAGACTTTTCATTGTTGTTGGGATGTCTGGGAACTCTTCAAATACTGGCTCACTGGCATCAGTACCAGCAGCCTCTTCACCAACTTGTCCACTGGCTTCAGTACCAGTGACATCTTCTCCAATTACCTTCTTCCAGACTTCGATCTTCTTCTTAAGATCACCAACCTTCTTTGTACCAGAACCAGAACCTTCCCCCTTGGAAGCATCTCCATATTGAAGATGATTCCACACCTGATCCAGCTTATGTCTGTCAGCAGAGTCAAATGTTCGACCAGACACTGGAGCAATGTTGTTCACAGTTTTCCTCAACTGCATCGCTTCCTTTTCAATTATTTCAAGATTCTGAGGAAAGTGGCGAGGCAACTGGGCGTCGATCATCTTCATTACTTCAGGCAACAACTTATCACGAAGATTTCTAAGGAGAGTTTCAGACACCTCCTCAGTGATTTCTTTCAACATATCTCCCCTGAACTTTCTAACAACTTCATCACTGAGGGTGCTGACCACTGAGTTTTTCTCCAGGGTTGGCCTGCTCTCCAGAGAGCTTATTCTGGTAGTCAAATTCTGAACTTCACCAGTCAGACTTGCCAGAGCTTGAGCAACTTTAGTTTGAATGGCAGTCTGAACACTTCTCACCACATCCCCCTTGATTCCCTGGACTGCAACTTGTATTGATTCAGAATTTCTATTTGTTGCCACGACAAGTTCATCCAGCTTCTCAAAGACTATCTTCTCATTTCCAGCAAATATGTTCATTTCTGACTTAAGATGATTAGAAATTAGAGTTTTGAAGTCAGAAATAACCTGAGAAGAAGCCTGAAGTGATCTCTCCAGGTCCGCCACCTTATCAAAAAGGCCTTGGACCTCGGTTGAAGAAAAAGAGGAGACCACTGGAAGGATTGGTGATTCTGGTGATTGATGATACTAGCAACACCCTTGTGATATTTTCAGTTGGTTGGATGACTGCCAGTGGTTCAGAATGTTGAATTTCTGGTGTGGTTGGTGAATCAAAAATTGTAGTTGTTTGTTCTGAAAGAGGTGTTGGTGTATTTTCTGGGGGTGGAGGAGGCATATCAGATAGATTGACTGGGAGACAGAGTAGATGGTGCGATCAATTTCTTCTTCTCCAAGAAAACTCATATTAACATCAAAGTCATTGTCTTTAGATAGTGGAGAATCAACCATATCCCAATCTGGGCCGGTTCCACCTGTCTGGTCGTTTACTTGTACATTCTCCACCCCAACATTCAAATCAATCTGAGCCACCTGCTCCAGATTCTCTCCTTCAATCTGCCCAACTTGTTCCCCCTCAACCTCTTCAACTATTAGGGACCCATCAACACCCATGATGTCCTCACTCTCAGTAGTTGATACTGGTATGACAAGAGGTGATCCATACCCTCTTTCTTCTTCACCACTTCCTTCTATTGGTACTGGAGAAGTGGTAGTTGGGGCAGTTTCCTGACCTTTAGCTCCAGAATCTTGATGAGATGATTTTGGAAGGGATGATACCAGAACTCCATCTCTCCTAAGACGACGAGTTCTATTTCTTGTCCTGGTGGGATTGGGTGGAATTTCAACAATATCCACAGCAGGCTGCTGAAGATCTGGGGCGATCTGGGAAATAGGTTGCACCCTTTCAGCAGTAACAACATCAGCAATTTCCTCATTGTTATGAGGCTCACCAGCAACCTCCTCATCAGGTGATGATGGAATTGCATCTTCCTGAATTCTGAATTGATAAGGCATCACTGATGGAATGTCGACCTCAGTAGGAGATGAGGTCAACTGGTTGAGTCCCTCAGATATTCACATATTGAAAAATGAGTAGTATTTACAGAGTACTCATTCTTCAAGGCCCTTCTGAATATGATGGACAAAAATCGAATAAATGGAATGAAGGCTTTCCTGCTCTTGACCCTCAATCTGTCCACCAGATCATTAAAGAAAATATGGGCAAAGTCCACCCTGTACCCATGCCACAAGCAGTAGGCAATCTGGAGCTGTGTCTGGTATATCTGATCTAAACCTCCATAACTGCCACCCAAACACTCAATTAGGTGAGTAAAGAAATATCTCTATGAATCTGTCAGCTTGCTTATATATATACAGTGCCCTTCCTGAGCAGCTGACCATTCTCATCTACTATCTCTGTGTGCCCCATCAACCTGCACACTTCCCTGGTATTGATGCCAGAGGGAATCTCAACAGGCATTTCATTCTCATCAAAGTAATTCATCCTCATGGCATCTCTGAGGGAATCAACAGTAATGGTAAAGTGTTTGGTGCCTTGTTTTAATGTGTAGTGGATGGATTCATCACTTTCCACGTACACTGTAGTATACCAGAATTCACAAAGATAGTCGTGATACATTTTGCCCGGATTTAGGGTTAGGGCACCATAGAGTGGACTGATCAAGAAGAAGGTGTTCAACCTTCCAATGATTGAAGTTGCAGAGTGATTTGTTGAGAGTTTAGCCATCCAGTTATTCATGTTTATGCGGATGGCATCGGCAGAAAGAGATATATGATTTGCCTTTTTGACATTTTCAGCAGGAGTATAATTCGCGGCTAGAAGATTTTCAGGAGATGGTTTAGGAGCCATTTTAGATATATGAAAATGAAAGTGAAGGAATTTAAGATTGAAAATAGAAATTTAATAAGAGAGATAATGATGATTGGAGAGTAAATGAAGAAGGAAATAAATGAAGGAATTTGAAGATATGGGAGTAAATGATTTTCGAGATGAAACTGAAAGAGAAGGTAAATGTGGGTATTTATAGAGGGAAGATAAAATGGAATTCAAAACGGTAATTTTGAAAAATTTCAAAACAATTTTGATCGGTTTTGACATCCACATTTAATGTTTCCCATCACACATAAATGTATGACGGTTGACAGCCCACAAAAATTACCAACTTGCACTTTTGGTCTTCCCAAGGTAAAAAAACTATCATTTAGATTGAAAAAGTCATGCCACGTAAGGTGAACAGTAACTGTCCGGATGAAAAATTTGTATGGTTGGCATGCACTATCCTTAAGTATTAAAAAGAAATGATTTGACACATAAAGACTCATTTTAATGCATCTGGAGGTTGACAGGACACTCCAGTTTCACTGGTGGATTAGGCCAGTAGAACATGCATTAATGGTACACTGGAGGGACACTCCAGTAGGTACCCAGATTTGATCATTCTGGTAATCCTTGAATACGCACATCAACTAATATAAACAAATGAGAGGGACACATTTACAAAGAGACTGAAGTCACTTCAAACATGCACATCAACTTATCCAGTATTAATGAGAGCGACACATTTACAAGGTACTAGAAACATTTTTCAGAAAAATTTGACCAGTGAGAAAATAAATTAATAAATTCCTCTTGAAACTTAGATATATAAAAAATGTGGTCTGAGTCTTTCCCCCTGGAATGGTAATCCATAACTTTATCAGTGCAAAAATAGTATCACAAAGGCATTCGATAGCTTTACTGGTATAGATTTATAAATCTGGAATCAAAGAACCCTGCTAGTGTCACAAATGCGTTCATAACAAGGTTCCAGATTAAGGGTTCAACATTCCCAACTCACTGATAAGATTTTGAAAAGTTTTATCATCCAAAGGTTTTGTAAATATGTCAGCAAGTTGTTTGTCAGTGGGAATAAAGTGGATTTCAACATCATTTTTCATTACATGATCGCGAATAAAATGATACCTGACATCAGTGTGTTTCGTCTTGGAATGCATGACTGGATTGTTTGAGATAGCAATGGCACTGATATTGTCACAAAAGATAGGAGTCTTTGAATACTTAATACCATAATCAAGCAACTGGTGCTTCATCCGGAGTATCTGAGGACAACAACTGGCCGCAGACACATATTCTGCTTCAGCAGTGGACAAAGAAACTGAAGTTTGCTTCTTACTGGTCCAGCTCATCAGTTTGCCACCAAGGAAATGACATCCACCAGTAGTGGATTTTCTGTCTATCTTATAACCTGCATGATTTGAATCTGAATAACCCATTAGATCTAAGCCTGAGCCTTTGGGATACCAAAGATCCAAACTGGGAGTACCCTTAAGGTACTTCAAAATGCGCTTTACAGCCGCCAGATGAGATTCTTTTGGGTTAGACTGATATCTGGCACAAAGACATGTTGCAAACATTATATCTGGTCTACCGGCAGTTAAATACATTAGTGAACCAATCATGCCTCTATAGGCAGTGGTGTTCACTGGCTTCCCATCAGGGTCTGAATCTATTGTTAAAGGTGCAGAAATTGGAGTTGATTTTGAAGGTGAAGAATTCATATCGAATTTTCTTAAAATATCTCTAACATATTTTTCTTGATTAATAAAAATACCATCACTGGTTTGTTTAATCTGGAGTCCAAGAAAAAAATGTTAATTCACCCATTAAACTCATTTCAAATTTTGAAGACATGATTTTTGAAAATTTCTTGCACAAAGATTCATCAGTAGAACCAAAAATAATATCATCAACATAAACTTGTACCAACAGAAGATTACCTCTTTCACGAAGAATAAATAAGGTATTGTCAATTGCACCTCTTTTGAAACCATTTTCTGATAAGTGTTTGGTCAGAGTATCATACCAGGCTCGAGGGGCTTGTCTGAGGCCATACAGTGCCTTATCCAGACGATATACCCACTGTGGATGCTTTTCATCAATGAATCCTGGAGGTTGCTTGACATAAACTTCTTCTTCTAATTCTCCATTCAAAAATGCACTTTTTACGTCCATCTGGTAGACCTTGAACTTATGATGCTCAGCAAAGGCTAAAAACATTTCGATGGCTTCTAACCTTCTTTCTTGCCAACTGGAGGAGGAACCAGATTCCAAGCTTTATTTCGTTCGAACTGGTGAAGCTCTTCTTGCATAGCTAACACCCAGCTTGGGTCATTCATTGCCTCGTCAATCTTCTTCGGTTCAATCAGTGATAAGAAGCTGACATATAAACATTGTTCACTGGAGGCACTTCTGGTCTGAACCCCTCTACTGGAGTCACCGATAATCTGGTTGATTGGGTGAGCTTTAGTCCACTTAGAGTATTGACCAGGATTGTTTCTTACAACAATATCAGTGCAAGAGTTCAATTGATTTTCTGGCGTAGGATCTTACTAGACAACTTCTTGAAATTGATTTTCTGTAAGATCACGATTTGCATCATGAAATTCTTCATTTAAAGGCATTTCTTGGATTACTGGCTCAAAATCAATTGAATCTGATACTGGTGGAGTAGTACGAACATCTGATCCAATAACAAGTTCAGAGGGTAGTTTGAAACTTATTGAAGGATAAAATCAAGTATTACTGGAAGGTTTTTCAATTTGCACTGGTTCCAAGTCAGGATGACAGGAAACATTTTCAGATGAATCTGTATTGAAGTTGATAGGATCAGATTCACCAAAGATAATTGGACTCTCTGGGGGAGAATTAAGGTTTGGCCTTTTATTGATTGCTTCATTTGACTCATCAAATGTGACATGAATTGAATCCTGGACCTTTTCCAGTCTTTTGTTGTAGACTCTGAAGGCTTTGCGAATGGCTGAATATCTTAAGAAATATCCTTCATCAGCTTTGGCATCAAATTTGCCTAACTGACTGGAGTCGTTCAGGATGTATACTTAACATCCAAAAACGTGAAAATAACCAATATTTGGTTTTCTATTTCTTAATATTTCATAGGATGTCTTCTTGTGTCTCTTCACATATACTGAGCGATTTTGAGTGTGACAAGCAGTTGCAATTGCTTCAACCCAGTACATTTTAGGAAGACCAGATTCAACAAGCATACTCCTGACAGCTTCTATCAGCGTTCTGTTCTTTCTTTCTATAACTCCATTCTGCTCTGTAGTGTGTGCTAATGAGAAATTCTGGGAGATGCCAGTGTCAGTGCAGAATTTCTCCAGAGTTGCATTCTGGAATTCTGTTCCATTATCACTTCTTAATTGACACACTTTTCGCTTGTATTTGAGTTCAATTTGCTTGATAAGAGCGATGACTTCAGCAGCAGTTTCATTCTTTGACCTAAGAAATATTACCCAACAATATCTGGAGTATTCATCAACAACTACCAGGGTATATTTCTTACCAGCACGTGTCTGAACATTCATTGGACCAAAGAGGTCCATATGAAGCATATGAAGAGGTTTAGATATGCTAAAATTTTTTTTTGTCTTGAAACTGGTGTGTTTCTGCTTCCCCATCTCACATCCTGGACATGGCTTTTCCTTTTTGAAGGAGACAGAAGGTATCCCATCTGCAAGTTGTTTTTCGGACAACTTGTTGATATATTTGAAATTTAAATGGGATAACCTTTTATGCCATAGCCAGTTTGTGTCTTCATCAGCCTTGGTATAGAAACACTGCTCTAAAGGAGAGCTTTCCATATCCATCACGTACACATTCCCTTTTCTGGGGCAATCAATACTACCTTCCAATCATAATTAAATACGATGCCTTGAGAGATGTTAGATAACACCTGGTAGCCATCATCACACAACTGGCTCACACTTATGAGGTTATATTTCAACCTATTTACATAAGCCACTCGTCTGAATTTGACTTGACCATTATTCAGAACACTGTATCCCTCAGTCTTTCCAGAACCATCATTTCCAAAAGTAATGGAGGGTCCGTCTGAAACTTCGAACTCCTCCAGCAGGGTCTTACATCCGGTCATTGTCCTGCCAGCAGCGCTGTCAAGATACCAAATATATTTCTTTCGATCGCCCTGCACATCCACCAGATTATTAGTTTAAAGGTTTGTGAACCCATCGACTGATGGGTTCTCTAGATCCACAAGGATGGATCCCAGCTGGTATCTAGCTGATTTCACTTGCAAAAATAGTGGGTTTCTCAGTAAACACCACTGGAACTGACAGTTTTGAAACCTTTTTCTTTTTCTTGTCAACAGGTGTGCTCGATTTTTCTTTCTTGGAAAAAGGTTTAGTATTTTGTTTAGAGCCAGATGAAGTACCCTCAAAATTGTTAATTCTTGCATTACAACTTTGAACTTGACAAGCCAGTAGTTGAAACTGACTCTCCAGCCTTAACAAAATATATTCTTCAGATGACACCATAGCCTTTCCAGATGACTATACTTTTGGCTTAGGTGGAGGAACATTCTTCTTTTTCTGAACCTGGGGTTCTTTAGAAGATGATTGAGGCAAAGGTTTATTCTGCTTAACCTTCTTGACTGGAGCATTCATCTAGGAGCTCCAGTCTTCACCTCTGACAATTGAACAGGAGGAATAATACAAGTTTTGGGTGTTGTTGGTTCATCATAGATAGTGCTAGGTTTTAACACTTCAGGCAGTCGGTCAACAACAGGTATTAATGTAGCAGCATTCACATCACCCCCCAGATATGCACGTTTTTGGGAGGGGTACTGGTTACGTGCAGCATCATATGGTTTCTTGGTCTCAAGCCATGACTGGATAACATGTTTTTCTTTTGATAAAAGATTTTTCAGTTCTTCTTTTTCTTGGACCAGTTGTTCAGTAACCAAAACTTGTGCTTTGAAAGCGAGTTCAATATCTTGCAATTCTTTTAACTTAGATTGTAAGTTTGTCATTTCAGAAAATCTGTTTCAAAATTATTTGACATTTCTGAACGAACAGTTTCCACAAACATTAAATCAGAGTTTAAAGATTTAGCAATGTCCAATTTTAATTCAGGATCAGTTTCTTTGTCATAATCTATTACCTTTTTAATGACAATGTCCACCCATCTTCCAGATGTGACATCTTCTTTCACCAGATGCTCTTCATCAGCTAGAGCCATATAACAACAATCTCTTTCCTCTTCATCATCAACTGATGAGTCATCAGAGGGAACCCATTCTTCTTTTGCCACCATGCATTTATTATTATCTTTCTTTGCAGACATGAGAAGTTGATGGACCAGATTGTGAGACAAACTAGTTGGATATGTACTCTTTCATGAAATGACCTTTTCTGCCACACTTAATATAATAACTCGTGATTTTATTTAAAATAATTTTAATAGTAAAATAGCTGGGGAAATAAATAAATAAAAGTAGGATAAATACAATTAGTTGAAAAAGGGTTTGACTTAGATATTTTGAACATGACTAAAGCCCATTAACTAACTCTCCACCTATCACGTCCTCTATCAGAAAATATGGGCTCTGTTGGTTTAAAATATACCCATTGATCTCCATTCGGTTTTTATGATCAAAAATCACAGCTCAACTGCGTGGGAACAGAGCGGGAGGAGTGAGTGACTGTAGAGAAAAGGGTGTATTGTAGGCTGCTGTAACTATCTCTCGTGTGAGGTAAACCTTGAACCTAATTGAAGTATAAGTATACACTAATCCTGCTGATTATAATTCAAGTTTTCTCATTCGGTTTATCTACCATTCGGATTTGAATCAAGGTCAGAGAAGGCGGTACAGCAAGTTGGTTCAATCAGCGGGTTTAAGAGTTAACAAGATAGTGTGGTCTTATTAGGACTCGATATCATCATTGAAGTTATAACTACAGTCATTCTGGTTTATTAATCATGTGTTTAACTGTCCTTTCTAGCCTCACTCTTAGTCTCGTAAGCATGTCAGATTCCTGTGACCAGTTATTACATGTGACATTATAGTTCTGGTTACAAAATTATAGTTTCGGGTTTAGAATAAGCATCAGGTTACATTCTGGTCATAATCAGTGTAGTTGACAAACCGAGTTATATTAGTCCCGTGATAATAGTTAGCGAGCGTTAAGGAAAGGTAATCTGATGGTAGTATGCTTAATGATGTTACGCCTATTATGCTATGAAATCGGTTGAGCCAAATTGAGTCGAGTTAGGACTGTCCAAACGGGTCATCGGGTACTTATACAATCTGGGAAAAAGGGGTGACTGCAGGAAATTCTCCTAGTGTCTAATATGGTTCTTTCAATCAGTAGGTTAAGTGAATCATGACTCGTAATTTCTCATTCCTTAGCTACATATAAAATACACAACTACGTTTTTACAAGTCAATTTCCTTGCACCTGAACTATTTTTACCTCATTATATATAATACTTACACATTTTGTTATAGTAGTTACTGTTGGTCATTATAATTTTTAACTAGCTTGTATATTAACCTTAAAATGAATACAGGAGTGCTTTTATTTAATCTGATAATACTTCAGAAGTTCTGAATCTTATTAGCCTTTGAGTATCGTTTTTAGAGAAAAGGAGCAGTAGGTTTCAAAAACGTACAACCAATATTTCTTGAACTTGAAACTGTGATTTTAGACAGAATAAGAGTCGTGACTTGTTTTCTCCCAGCTATATATAGGAAACTCAAAATAGTTTGTACAAGTCTTGCCCATTTCATAGAGCTACTGATGCGTTATATATATGTATATATATATATATATATGAGATTGACTGTGAATCCTACCTTTAAAACTGACTCGTTAAGTATATTTATCTAAAATAGGACTGTTTTAAATGAGTTTTTGGGTCCTATATGCATCAGTAGCTCGCTGAATTTTTGTACGTTTTTACTATAAACCTTTTTAACTGTTGAGGTCATTGTATATATTTCACCTTCTTAATACATCAGCTCATAAACTGATGCTAATAAACAGAATATATTGGAACAACTTTTGTTAAGCAACATCTGATTTGCTGGTAGGAAATACTTCAGATTCTATAATCACGTTATATATATATACTTGTAAACTTAGGTTATGCCAGATCAGTATATAACCTGATGGTTTTCTTGTACCTCTAATGTGGGCCGGTTTCTTAAGTTTAAGTATTACAGTCTCGATTCGATTCATTGGCTCAACCAATTAGTGGAATCTGGTACTGTTATTAAGCTACACTAGAAACGGGATTAAAGGATATTAAAGAATTATAGGAAGGAAAGTTACAACAAGGTTCTAAATGAAACTGTTCAATGTAGATTGTGATCAGAATTGTGGCGGATCTCTTGGATGTTGCTAGCTTTAGATACTAGTCCAGGTACGGATGCCCGTACTTCTTCTTTCAACGTTATTCTTAAATGATTTTTGATATATCTCCTTGCTATTCTCAAAATGCTTCGTGAGTTCATTATTTCATTCTCTTTTACATGAGCCAAAATATATTTTTGAGATTGATAAATTCGGAACCTTGTTTAAATATGGTGCTTTGATGTATGTTTCATTTGGGCTAATGCTTTGTGAAAATACTTGTGGTGTAAGGTTGGATTTTTGTGAAACTTGTGAAATTGTGAAACCCTTTAGTTGTAGACAGTAGTTAGGAATACCGAGTTAACTACCTGTGGAGGTACCACAGGCATGTCATTGTGGCGACCAATGGCATGAGACTATCCGTGGCGGTGTGATTAGTCCACGGCGTCTCCACCTTTGTTATATGATATGTGATATGTGATATGTGATTATGCTCGTGGGAGAGCTCTATGATTATTTGTGGAGGCGTATGGATGCATCCTAGGCTATATTATATGATTATTGTGCGGTTGTGTGATGTAGTGCCATACACACCTTCCGGGTTGGTACACTCAGAGGCGCGCATCTGGTGTATTGACTTTCATTGTGATATTATTATTATGCACCGGGAGTGTGCACTTGGATATTGATATGTATATAGGGATACTCGGTATAAAACAACCCAAAACCTTTTCTTTACTCGGCCTTAAAATATTTTTACTCTGGTGGTAAGGATGGTACTTTATGGAGACTTCTGGAATTAAAATGATTTGATATATTCTTCCTTCTTATTTCATTTGTATCATTATTATTGTTTATTATCAACATCCGCGCACTGAGCAATTGGCTCAGCCGCATTTTTTCTTTTCCATGCGACAGGTAATCAGGGGTGATATGGGATGAGTGAGAGTGACACATGACTTTGAAGGCTCTTAGACATCGTGATTTTATTTCATTACTATCAGCAACTCTAGACTTTCTTTATCTTTTGAGAATAAATCTTGTTGAAGAATTTGAACCTTAGACTGTTTGGAACTTATTTATTTATCGTAATTCAAGACCTTTTAGTATTTTAGTGTTCTCTTAGCATTTGATGTAATTCCCTATTTCATTTCGGAATGGGGTGTTACACTTAAAGCATGTCAAATTGGTCTTGTCAGTGGAAGAACTGGGTGCAGTGTGTCCAGTGGGTCTATTAGCTCTAACTTTGAAACGGTTAAACGTTTTAGCCATCATAGCCATCAGATCATCACTATCAGTTTCATCATAATCTGGAGAGATATTATTCATGACTCCAGAGTCCATTAACTCAGACATCATCTTCTTCATCGAAAATACATTCTCGGAAGACATTAATGCTGCACATGGTGGTTCAGTATGACTAACCACAGGGGAACTACTGGAAGCATGATTAATAACATCTTTTTTCTGCCTCAATTCTCTGGGCTTGATTCTATTCAGTGAATCTGAAGGCTCCATACAAAGATGACAGAGTATGGGAATGCAAGGTTTTACCTTGTCTCAAGACCACGATCATATGAGACCGTTTTGAAGGAAGAATATCACAAAATTTTTCAAGAAGTATGTCCTTGTCTTTTTATACCCCAAGCCTTCTCAACTGGTTTATGATAGACATAAATCTGGTGTAGGTACCAGTTAATGATTCATTGGGTAGGGAAAAAATGACTCGTACTTCTTATTTAAAGTCACTTTCCTGGTAACAATAGTGTCATCACCACCTTCATACTGGTTCATTAGTTCATCCCACATGCTTTTGGCACTGGGATAAAGCACTAGTGTGGGAATAAGAGCTTCAGGAACGGCCCCGAGGATCATGACTTTTAAGGTAGTGTCAATATTGACCAGTCTCCTTTCCTCTTCAGACCAGTGTTCCTCTCTCTTTTCCTTCCCAGATCTTGCTCCAGTTGGATCAAGAAGTAGATTGAGAGGACTTCTAGGAATATGGGGTCCTTCATTTAAAATTTTAAGCATATTCCTCTTAATACCAGTAACATGTAATAACATCCTAGCTTTCCACGTGCCAAATTCATCACCATTCCCACTGAATTTGGGGACAGGAGTGTTTGAGTAGTGCACATGCACGTGTGGAGAAGCAGGAATAGGAGGTGGTGGTGCTGGATTATTGTTAGCATGGTCATTGGTTTGTTCAAATTCATTTATGGGTGGAGGTCCAGTATTTAAAGGGTTTCCTTGTGTATTCTCTGGGTTGGCCATTGAGAAAATGCAGATCTAGGCAAGTATGTTAGCCTTCTGCTCTGATACCAATTGTGAAGTCCCTCACTCGATGGCTTAACCTACAAGTGTAGAATAACAAGTCAAGTAAGCACTAGATTGGACTAGTATTACGATAAATATAAATGCAAGAATATATATAACGTAATACGTACTTAAGCAATATAAAGATAAGCAAGTAAGTAAATGGTGAGACACAATGTAATTTTCAAGTGTATTTTATTTATTGAATTTAAATAAAATACAAGGTTGTTGCGGAACAAGATATTACAAAGTAAGTATCTAAACAACCTATGAATTACAAGTGATCTAATCTTTGCTAAATAAACTCTTTGATCGAAATACTTAAAGTTGTGAAGTATGACTGTTTAGATCAAGAGTATTTGAGCAAAGGCACCAAATTGCCAAAGTATGTAATTTGGACGAGGAAGTGACTTGGTATTTATAGGCAAAAAGAATAAATATAATATTCTTTTTACCGTACAAATATGGTTACATACATTTAAGGAAATTATTTTAATTCCTTAAAAGCATTGATTAAAGTACAAGAATAAAGTCACATGATAGTGACTTGTCTTCTAATTAACCAACCACCTTTACATGCATGTAAGGCTTTTAACAAAAGACAAATGGATTGTCCGGTTAAAGGCATGTAAAGGCATAAAGTCAATTCCTCGAAATCAGTGTTCAAACTTGTGAGGTCTAGAACACTGAGAAAGACTCCAGTCAGGAGATCTGGTAAGTCTTCCAGTGAGCTCCGCTATTTGTCAGACTTCTTTCTTCAGACTTCAGTCTTCGACTTCAGTGAGAATGTTCTTCAGAGGAAAGATCTTGACTGGAGTGAAGTCCAGTGAACGAATCTGGTGGAATCCAAATTTCTGTACAAGTAAGTTGTTCATTGGTCTTCACATAATTTCTGGACAAATCTTCAGAGGGCTTCAGTAATCACGTCTGGAACGAGTCCAGTAAATCTGGACCTAACAAAACTTGATGTAAAATGGGGTAGTAATGGTGAGGTAATAAAACTCGGTTTGTAAAGTGAGGTAGCAATTTGGGGTAGCAAAAGGAAGATAGTAAGGGTTTGTGTTTGTTTTTATTGGAGGCTAAGTTGATGGAATGAGGGTTTTGTGAGAGAATAAGACTATTTATATGTAGGGTAAAATAGAGGTGCGCACTTCCATGTTAACTCAAAAATGCGATGCCAGACCGAATACGTGGCCAAATCAAAAATACGAGGCTGCCACAGAATTACGATGCCGATTCATAAATACGAGGTCATGTTACAATTATGAAGTCGAATAACAATATGAGGTCGTAATTTGAAGCTTAAAATTTTAATTTGACTAAAATCTTTCGTGGTTAAGTTACGGATGTTACAGTCTCCCCTACTTAAGGATTTTCGTCCCGAAATTCAAGTTACACATTAAGTTTCAAGTTCTAGCCATACACTAAGTTTCCAAGCATCAACCTACGTGCTAAGTTTTAAGTCTCAAGTGTACTCATTAAGCTCCAAGTATCAAGTCACGCATTAAGTTTCAAGCATCAAATCTCGCATTGAGTTTTCAAGCATCAAGTTATACTTTAAGTTTCAAGCATCAAGTCACACATTAAGTTTTCAAGCATCAAGTCAAACTTTAAGTTTCAAGCATCAAGTCACACATTAAGTTTTCAATCATCAAGTCATATCACACGCTAAAAACTGTCCTTGGTATGTCTTCTTCACGGACTCTAAGCTGATGGTAGCTTGAACGAAGGTCTATCGTTGATAAATACTTAGCTTCTTGCAATTGCTCGAATATATCGTCAATTCTGGGTAGGGGGTATCGATTCTTGAATGTTAGCTCGTTCAGCTCGCGATAGTCGATACACATGTGAAATGGTCCATTTTTCTTCTTAACGAATAGTATCGGTGTGCCCCGAGGGGAATAACTCGGCTGAATGAAACCCTCATCTTGTAACTCTTGGAACTATGTCGCGAGTTATTGCATTACAGAAGGAGCTAAATGGTACGGTGCCTTTGCTACCAGCGTAGCATTAGGTACGAGATTGATTTAAAATTTGACTTGTTGAGACGGAGGCAATCCCTGAAGGTCATTAGGAAATAGATCGGGAAATTCGCGGACTATTGGCATGTTTATTCGTTTGACCACTCCAGTTGTCGTGCTCATAAGATTTCGTTTGTTTGAGTCAATTTGTTCACTCTAGATTCCTAGTAAGTCTCCCCTACTTAAAGGGTTTCTAAGGATTTTTACGCGACACGCGATGACCGCATCTAAGAGGGATAACCAATCCATCCCTACGTTTACATCAAAACTACCCATATCAAATGGGACTAGGTCTATATAGGTTGAACGAGTATCAAGTGTTAACACAAATCTAGGCACAATTTGATTCAATTTAGAGATTCCACTACTAGCTACTTCAATCTCATAATATGCATGAGTACGAACAGGTTTCACATTTAGAGAGTACACGAAGTTGGTAAAGATAAAGTTGTAGTCGGAACCTGAATCGAATAATCATAATAGCCATATGGTTGTTTAAGAGAAAAGTACACATGTCAGCATTCAAGTCATTAGTTCCCTCTATTTGTAACAAGTATACATGTAACAAGTTCCCACATTCAAACTACAAATAAAGTTAGTAAACACGAAATAAACAACTCGGTTCCAAATCAACTAATGCGCTTGTAATATGATTATTCGAAAGAGAGTGCATCGGTTTCTCAAACTTTGACGGTCCGACGATTTTCTTTAGGATAAGTTAATTGTAATCGACATAGTCATGCATCGGAGATAGTAACCCAAAGAGACTAGCAATTTTTCTCAAGCAGTCAAACATAATTTCTTAGGATATAATTTTTATGTAAATAGATAGAACAAACGATAAGTCAAGTAGCACCCATGCTACACAAATTTTTATTACAAAGATGAAATCGATTCCATACTAAAAGTTCGAATGCTAGGATCTTCACGAGCATTAGTTCACTGTCGCACATGCCAATATCATGGCCAAGAGTAAAATTGCAAAGCCCAAAGCCCATTCAAGACGTTTCATCCTTTTCTCCATTTCTTCCCTCATTTTCTTCTCTTTAGCAGCATGTGTCCACAGTAGCCCAACCTCATTATACGTCTGGTGGATGTGCTGGTGATGGTACTCAATCACTCGGGTATGATGCAGTAATCCAGTATCTAGCTCTCGGATACGACGAAGCCCATCCGGTATGACTCCACCAGTGTGGTCAGTGGGGATACCTATCACTTTTCATGACGAACCTTCCTTGTTTTTCGCTCTCCGCATTAACTCCTCCTCTGACACATATTGTCCGTTCACAAAACGGTAGTTGACACCACTACCCAGTCGATGATTATGTCGCAGATATGGGTCACCATCAAAATGATAAGCGGGTTGTTCGTTCGTGTGTTATTGGTAAGATTTGATAGTCGATGAAGTTGATCGAGAGGTTGTAGGGGTGGATATTCGGGTATGAGAGGTGCCTATCGCTTTGACATTTCTTTGCTCAGTATGACTTTCCTCCCGAGTTGATTTTTGATTATGGGACATGCGTGAGTTCGAATTCTGAGACATGTTGATCTGCATGTGGGGAGAAGCTATCTTTAAGCTCACTCGGTAGATCGGATATTGGACGGTTGATGTATTATTATTTAATGGAAGCATCGACGTTCAAAACAGGAATAACCCTAAACGTGTGTCATGTTACTTTGTTCATCCTAACGTGGTTCCGTTGCGCCCATTCTAGTGCCTTGTCTTGACGTGGAATGTAAAATAGCTGACTCACTCCGTGTCATACATGTTGTTCGACGTCCAAATACTCTCAACGCACTCGTGTTAGCTTTTTACAATGTTAGACATTCATACATTCATAAGTATTCACAAACTCAGGAAATCAAGTATCACAACTCAAGTGAAACAATATCATCAACTCAATCATGCAGTACAAGGTAATATAACAATTAAACATCTGATTAATTACAACAAATGGGCAAATCGAATCTGACCTCTACATCCAACCCACCATTCATGTATGTATACAGGGTGTACCAACGGCTAACCCTCCACATGTCCGTTAAATTAGATGCATCGATCAAATTTGAACAGCTAAAGTGCGGTCCGAATCTAACACCTACATCCGTTGCACTAGTGTGTATGTATACAGGGTGTACTAGCGGCTAACCCTCCACACCCCTAGTACATCTAATGCAAGGTCGGATCACGGTACTGGTATTCTCTTTAGGTATTGGCAAGGTATGTATACAGGGTGTACCAGCGGCTAACCCTCCACCCGACCAACACCCATTAAGCAGCCCAGGGTTGTTACCACACTCTAACCATCGGGGCGCGATCAATGTTGCTAACAACTCCATAGGCACATATACCACACGTGAAAAGTTTATCAGGCTTTTCTGTGATGATATATCCCCGTACTTTGTCGCTAACAACGCTTCATTTCGCTGGGACATAAGAATAATAATAACCAACAATCTCCAACATTTCCTCCTCAAGTTCTAGTCACCATTTAGACCGGTACAAGCACACCTACGAACTCCCACATATAACATATATTTCCACGTCCCGAGTGGCTAAGTAGCATGGTACTAAGTGCACAAGATCACACATCTCAATCTATAAGAATCAACAAAACATACTTCACAAAAGGTAATCATATAAGGTTTACGCGAACAAGATGCACACATAATTCCTATTATGCTTACTACATGAGGTTCTTAGGTTATAGTCTAGGTAAAACCACCTAATTCCTTATAACCACGGCTCTGATACTAATCTGTCACACCCCAATTAAGGCGGAAAACTCGGGATGCGACGCATAGTACATGCGTCATGGATATTACGTGAAGTAACTACATGAATACTTAAATAACACGCATTTCATAAAATCCAAACACAAATATCCAACATAGAGTCAAGATTCAAATAAAACATAGATAAACTCCCACGCATGGGAATAATGCATAGGCATAATGCCATAGTCTAATCATATAGCAACCATAACAAAACATGAGTTAATGCAGCTCCAAAACCCTAGTCTGGTCTGCTACAGGTCACCATGCTATGCTCCTTAGCCACTTCTAACATTCTCAACTTGCACACCTGAAAGGATACTAAAAAGCGTCAACACAATGGTTGGTGAGTTCGTAGGTTTTGTAACAAGTATCAAGTTTTGTGCCAGGTCGAAATATCATCAAAGATCCACACAGCAATATGGCTATCAACTTACTTATGATAGCAAGAATCAAGTATCTATATGCCACCAGCACTTACGGTATACCAGACCTAAGATGCAAGTATCAAGTATCTGGTGCCTCCAACTCCACCATAAGTATCAAGTATTTGGTGCCTCCAACTCCACCATAAGTATCAAGTATCAAGAATCAAGTATCTAGTATCTCCAACTCCACCTCGAGTATCAAGTATCAAGAATCAAGTATCAGAGTGCACATCATACAATACAGTTAAATAGCCATAAATGATGATAGACACAAGGGCACGAGTTTCCAAATTAGGTAGTCATATATGTAGCCAAAATAAGTTACCATATATATATCCAATATAAGTAATCATATGTGTATCCAAAATATGTTTCTCCAAAATCATCATAGCATAGTTTCCAATAAATACAGTTTATTAGAAAAATAGTTTGTATCCTTTCAGCCCCATGAAAAAGTGTAAAAAGGGGCCTACGAAACTCACCTGAGCGGTAGCAACAAGATCAAACTACAAACAATATCAGATTGCAAGTAAACGGTACGCAATCAATCTGTTATAAGTTATCACAACTAAGTATTCATTCATTATAGCTAAACGTGTTCAAAACATGTCGCCAATTGTTGACCAAGTTGTCCAAAAGCATACTAGTTTTACCTTGGCCATATTTTACGAGTTTGACCAAAGTTGACCAAATTACGAGTTTGACTAAGTTGACAAATTGACTAAAATTGACTAAACCGACCAAAGTTGACTAAATCAAGGTAGTAATCGAAATCCGAGGTCTCGATTGAAATTCGAGGTCTTAAATTAATCTTGAGGTCTTAAATTGAATTTGGGGTCTTATTTCACAAAAAGACAAAACTGAAATTAAGAGGCTAGATTTAAGAGGCTAAATTTGAGAGGCTAGTAAATCTGGGGTCTTATTTAGAAATACGAGGTTTCAAATGAAATACAAGGTCACATTTGAAATACGAGGTCGCAAATCGAAATACGAGGTCACATTTGAAATATGAGGTCACATTTAAAATACGAGGTCGCAAATAGAAATACGAGGTCACAATTGAAATACGAGGTCACATTTAAAATACGAGGTCACAAATCGACGGGGTCGTAAACTGGGCTATTCTTCTCCAAAATTCATTCTTGAAAACCCTAATTGGTTATTTCGATCTGAAAGGTGTTTTTAACATGAGATTGTACTTTTAGACTCCCTAATATGATGGCAAAACAATCATAAAGTCGGAAACTCGAAAAACGGACTCAAACTCGAAAACCCATTTGAACAAAGTTTATAAAAAGTGTACAAAAATTCTTATATCTCAAGATTTTGTTAACGAAATCACACTTAACTTTGACAAAAGTTGTAATATATGTTTCTAAATGTTTTGGACGTAAAAAGTTCGATACTTGGCGTGTGTGGTGCGTGTATTATAAGTAAAACCGAAAATACCAAAAAGAAAAACATTAAGTAGGTTTTGATATTATACTTTGAATATGTAAAATATGAGTTTGTAGAGATGTTTAAGACACAAAAACACTTTTGTTAAAACTAACTTTAAACAAAATAAGGTATAATTTTTATAAAACTTGATGTAAAATGGGGTAGTAATGGTGAGGTAATAAAAGTCGGTTTGTAAAGTGAGGTAGCAATTTTGGGGTAGCAAAAGGGAGATAGTAAGGGTTTGTGTGTGTTTTTCTTGGAGGCTAAGTTGATGGAATGATGGTTTTGTGAGAGAATAAGACTATTTATATGTAGGGTAAAATAGAGGTGCTTCCATGTTAACTCAAAAATGCGATGCCAGACCCGAATACGTGACCAAATCAAAAATACGAGGCTACCACAGAATTACGATGCCGATTCATAAATACGAGGTCGTATTTTCAAACTTAAAATTTTAATTTGACTAAAATCTTCCGTGGTCAACTTACGGATGTTACAAAGGTACACATTTTTATTCACGTTACTTGATTAAAAAACTACTATTAAAAAATAGTAAAAAAATGTAAAACAAATATTTAATTTTTGAAATAAAAAATATAAAATTAATAATGTAGGGAGTTATGATATTAATTACAAAATAATAATTATAATAAAGTGATAGTTTTTATTAAAATAATAATAATAATAATATTTAATTAATTTTCAGTTAGAATAGGATTAAGATATGATTAGTTGGAATATAATTAATCGTAAATAAAATGAAATTTACTTGGAAAAATGCCAAGTAAATAAAAATCTTAATTGGTGAAAATCTTATATGTTAACCTTAACGGCTTAACATATACTCTTTTAGTTATATAAAGATAATTTAAATATCAAATGATTTTTTTCCTTGCATATTGCTAGAACTTCATTTTTGTTTTTTGTTTCTTTTCATTTTGCATCTTAAAAATAAAAGCAACTTCATTTCAAATTTTGCATCATCCTTTTCCTTTTATATTTTGGAATAAAAACAACTTTCTTATATATATATATATATATATATAGGGTGTTTGTTCATTTACATCCTTAATTTTCCATGGATCTCAAGGGCTTAATCTTAGCCCTTGGATCATTCCCATGAATAGTTGAGATTAACATTTACCCCTAATTAAAAATAAAACAGGGAGAGATGTATTCGTAATTTACACTAAAAAAAAGAACTCTATCTTCCATTTCTCTTATTCTCTTATCTCCTGATCAAAACACACACACACACACACACATACACTCTCCCTCTCTTCTCCTTGGACGGTGACCACCACCACCATCACCATATCCGACCACCGCCACCACCACCACCACTACAATCTGGATCTTCATCTTAAACCACTGGCAACAACAATAAATGGAAGATGGTGTTTTAGATATTATTAGAGTGATATTTTATATAGTTTATGTTTTTATATAAAAATGGATAAACAATCCATTTTTATCCATCATATGTAGTTTTTTTTCAATGGATAAGAAGTTGTATCGTTGGTGGTTGTTGTTTAATATTTTTATAAATAATATTGCCGACAAAGTGTTTGATGAAATGTCTAAACCAAAATGTATGTATTAAATCAAATTTGATTATATACGTATTTAGTGATTGTACATAGATTTATTCTAAATTTTGAATTTGTTAAATTTGTGTTTTGTAATTTGATCATTATATATTTGTGAAGTGTTAATAGTTAATTCAACTTTCCTAACTCTGAATGTAGTATTTGTTGTATACAATGTTTATAATAGAATGAATATATAGTCATTTAGTAAATAAGATATTGAAAATCATAATTGATTTTACCTATACAATGTGTAAATTATAAATGATTTTGTGTAGCACATTGAGAAAAATCAAAATAAGTTCCATAAAAAAAACATATTCAAAATCAAAAATGATTTTATGCATACATTGGGAAAAAACTATACAAAATCATATATGATTTATGATTTTGTGTAGCACATTGAGTCAAAACCATAATGAGTTCCAAAAAAAAACCCGTTTAAAATCATATATGATTTTAAACATATAGTGTGAAATACAGATACAAATCATATTTGATTTTATTAATATATTTAGACAAGACAAATGAGTTCGGTATCATTAAACATATTCAGAATCATATATGATTTTACGCATATATTATTAAGGAAATAAACAAAATAAATGATTATGTATAAGACAATGAGACAAAGCGAATGGCTTCCATACAAAGAAACCTATTCAAAATCAAAATTGATTTTACACATACATAGTGAAAAATCAATACAAAATCATATATGATTTTATGTATCACATTAAAAATCATATATGATTTTGTATATGATTCTGTACAAATAAACTTATTCAAAATCAAAATTGACTTTAAGCATACACTATGAAAAATTTATTCAAAATCATATATGAATTTACGTATAAATTTGAGACAAGGCAAATGAGTTATATACAAATAAACGTATTTAAAATCAATTGCATACAGTGTGTAAAACTTATACAAAATCATATATGATTTTACGCATACATTGTCAAGAAAATATGATTTTGTCTAGCACATTGAGTCAAACCAAATGGCTTCCTTAAAAAGAAATTTATTCCAAATCATTTTTGATTTTACTCATAAAGTCTGAAAACCTATTCAAAATCAACTATTCAAAATCAAAAATGATTATACGCATACATTGGGGAAAAACTATACAAAATTATGATTTTGTATAGCACATTGAAACAAAACAAAATGAGTTACATACCAAGAAACCCATTTAAAATCAAAAATTATTTTAAGCATACTGTTAGGTCCAGTTTTTACTGGACTAGCTCCAGACTTGAAGACTGGAGTAATCCTGAAGATTTGTCCAGAAATTATGGAAGTCCAGTAAGCGTCTACTTGTACAGGAAATCTGGAGTCCTCCAGATTTGCTTATTGAAGTTCACTCCAGTCCAGATCTACTCCACTGAAGAACATTCTCACTGACGACAAAGTCTGAAGTTTGAAGAAGAAGACTGACATATGGCGGAGCCCACTGGCAGACTTACCAGATCAACAACTGGAGTCCTTGTCAGTGTTCTAGACCTTACAAGTCTGAACACTGATTACGAGGAATTGACTTTATGCCTTTACACGCTTTTACCCGAAAATCTCTTTTGTCCCTTGTAAAGGTTTTACACGCGTGTAAAGGTGGTTGGTTAAAAGGTGACAAGTCACTATCAAATGTGACTTTATCCTTGTACTTTTAGTATTGCATTTAAAGAATATACCAAAGTTCCTTAAATGCTCCCAACCATATTTGTACGGCAAAATAATCACTGTAGAGATTATTTTGCCTATAAATACTAAGTCATTTTCCTCCTTCAAATTACTTTTTGCAATTTGGTGAACTTGTCTAAATACTCTCGATCCAAACAGTTATACTTCACAACTTTAAGTATTTCGATCAAGGAGATTATTTAGCAAGTATAGATCACTTGTAATTCATAAGGTTGTTTAGATATTTACTTTGGTACTATCTAGGTTCCGCAACAACCTTGTATTTTGTTTATACATAAATAAATAAAATACACATTGAAAATTACTTTCGTGTTCCACCTCATTTACCTTGTTTATTTATTGCTTAAGTCTTGTATTTACTTATTTATATTCTTGCATTTGTATTTACGTAAATACTAGTCCTTATCTAGTGCATACTTGACTTGTTGTATTTTACACTTGTGGGTTAAACCATCGGTGAGGGACATCATAATTGGTATCAGAGCAGGTCGCTAAAACAATTGCTAGATCTGTTATTAACTGATGGCAATCCCAGAAAATACACAAGGTGTTGGATTTGACACTAATGAAACTAATGATAATATTGACCCTCCTGTTTCACCTCATAATGTTAACAATAATCCACCACCTCCTCCTCCTCTTGTTTCTCCACATGTGCATGTGCATTATTCTTATACTCCCTGTCCCAAAGTCAGTGGGATTGATGAGGAATTTAGTACGTCGAAAGCAAGAGTTTTACTTCATGTTACTAGTATTGATAGGAATATGTTAAAAACTTTAAATGAAGGACCTTATATTCCCAGAAATCCTATTAATCCAATTCTTGATCCAAGTGGTTCAAGGACTGGGAGGGAAAAGAGAGAAGAACATTGGTCTGAAGAAGAGAGGAGACTTGTATCTCACGATACACTTCTCAGAAACATGATCCTCGTGGTTGTTCCAATGCGAAAGTATTATGGGATGAATTAGTCAACCAGTATGAAGGAGGTGATGACACTGTTAGCACCAGAAAAGTATCTTTAAATAAGAAGTATGAGTCATTTTTTGCTTTGCCCAATGAATCATTAACTGGTACTTATACTAGATTCATGTCAATTGTAAACTAGTTGAGGGCTCTTGGTGTCAATAAAGACAAGGATATACTTCTGGAAAAGTTTTGTGACATTCTTCCAACTAAATGGTCTCATATGATTTTGGTTTTAAGACAAGGAAAAACACTTCACACAAATACACTTTCAACTCTGTATGGTGCTTTTAGATTTACTGAAGAAAACCAAGCTCAAAGAATTGAGGCTGAAAAAGATGCTTTAAACCATGCTTCAGACCATGCTGCTGTGACCAGTCATTCTGGGCCACCATGTGCAGCCTTATTATCTTCAGAGAATGTATTCTCAATGAAGAAGATGATGTCTGATCTTATGGAGTCTGGAGTTATTAATAACACATCTCCAGATTGTGAGGAAGATGACAGTGATGATCTGATGGCCATGATTGCTAAAACTTTTAATCGTTTCAAAGCAGGAGCCAATAGACACACTGGACATAATGCACCCAGTTCTTCCACTGATAAGACCAATTTGACATGCTTTAAGTGTGGCAGAAAAGGTCATTTCATGAAAGAGTGCAAGTCCAGTCATTATGTCTCACAATCTGGTCCACCAACTTCTTATAATAAGCCTGAAGATAATTATAAGCATAAATACAAAAAGCTTAAGGCTCAGATTGCACTTATGGCACAACAAATGGAAAATAACAATAATAATAAGTGCATGGTTGCTGAAGAAGAATGGATTCCCTCTGATGACTTCATCAGTCGATGAAGAGGAGGAAAGAGATTGTTGTTATATGGCTCTGGCTAATGAAGAGCATCTTGTGAAGGATGATGTCACATCTGGCAGATGGGTAGACATTGTGATTAAAAAGGTTAGTGATTATGATAAAGAAATCGATCCAGAATTGAAACTAGATATTGCTGAAGCTCTAAGTTCAGATTTAAATTTTGTGAAACTGTCAGATTTGATAGCTTAAATGGTATTGAAACTGATTCCTCAGAAAACTTTGTTTTAAAATCTAAACTTAAAGAACTTCAAGATATTGAACTGGCATTTCAAGCCCAGGTGTTGGTAACTGAACAACTTTGTCAAGAAAAAGAGGAATTAGAAAGAGTTTTAGAAAGTGAAAAACAAGTCATAAAATCTTGGCTTGAAACCAAAAAACCCTATGATGCAGCAGTGAATCAATATCCATCACAAAAACGTGCATTTCAAGATGGAAACATTCATGCTACTGCCTTAATTCCTGTACTTGATAAATTTCCAGAGAAGGCCCGACCAGAAACAATTTATGATGAACCAACCACACCCAAAGCATGTATAATTCCAGCTGATATCCAAGTGGTTAATACTGGAGTACCCCAGATGACTGCTCCAGTGAAAAAGAAAGTAAAAAATTCTTTGCCACAGACTGCTTCCAAAAATCCCCAGATTGAAAGGAAAATTCCCAGTCCTCCTTCAAAGCCGAAAATCCAGTCATCTGAAAGTGAAATTTTGTTAAGATTGGAAAGCCAGTTTCAACTACTGGCTCGTCAAGTTCAAAGTTGTAATGCAAGACTGAACAACTTTGAGGGTACTTCATCTAACTCAAAACAAATTTCAAAACCATTTTCCAAGAAAAATAAAAATGTATCTTCCAAAGAGAAAAAGAAAAAGGTTTCTGAACTATCTGTTCCAATAATTTTTGATAAACCCAATGTTGAAAAACGTGAACTCGACCAGATACCAACAGGGGTCCACAAGGCTGGATCCAGAGAACCCATCAGTCGATGGGTTCCCAAATCTAACTAACTAATCTGGTAGGTGTGCAGGGCGATCGAAAGAAGTATATTTGGTATCTTGACAGCGCTGCTGGCAGAACTATGACCGGATGTAAGACCCTGTTGGAGGAGTTCACCATTTATGATGGACCCTCCATTACTTTTGGAAATGATGGTTGTGGAAAGACTGAAGGTTATGGTGTTCTGAATAATGGACAAGTCAAGTTTAGACAAGTGGCTTATGTTAATGGTTTGAAATATAACCTAATAAGTGTGAGCCAAATGTGTGATGATGGCTACCAGGTGTTGTTTAATTTCTCTCAGGGCATTGTATTTAACAAGGATTGGAAGGTAGTATTGATTGCTCCCAGAAAAGGGAATGTGTATGTAATGAATATGGAAAGCTTACCTTCAGAGCAATGTTTCTACACAAAGGCTGATGAAGACACAAACTGGTTATGGCACAAAAGGTTATCCCACTTAAATTTCAAAAATATTAACAAGTTGTCCAGAAAACAACTTGCAAATGGAATACCTTCAGTTTCCTTCATTTACGAAAGGCCATGTCCAGGATGTGAAAAGGGAAAGCAGAAGCGAGCCAATTTTAAGAAGACCAAGCAGAACTTTAGCATAACTGAACCTCTTCATATGACCTCTTTGGTCCAGTGAACGTTCAGACACTTGCTGGTAAAAGATATACCCTGGTAATTGTTGATGAATATACCAGATACTCTTGGGTTATCTTTTTAAGGTCTAAAGGTGATGTTGCTGCTGAAATCATCAGTCACATCAAACAAATTGAACTCAAACACAAGCATAAAGTGTGTCAGCTAAGAAGTGATAATGGAACAGAATTCCAGAATGCAACTCTGGAGAAATTTTGTGCTGACACTGGCATCTCTTAGAATTTCTCATCAGCTCGTACGCCAGAACAAAATGGTGTTGTAGAAAGGAAGAATCGTACACTGATAGAAGCTGCCAGGAGTATGCTTGCTGAATCTGGTCTCCCAACCAGTTATTGGGCTGAGGCAATTGCAACTGCTTGCCACACAAGAAGAATGCATATGAAATGCATATGAAATGCTGGAGAGATTCAGTTTATGTTAAAAGACACAAGAAGACTGCATATGAAATGCTCAGAAAAAGGAAGCCAACTATTGGCTATTTCCATGTTTTTGGATGTCCAATTTACATCCTGAACGATTCAAGTCAGTTAGGCAAATGTGATGCCAAAGCTGATGAAGGATTTTTCTTGGGCTATTCAGAAATTTGAAAAGCCTTCAGAGTCTACAACAAAAGACTGAAGAATGTTCATGAGTCAATTCATGTCACATTCGATGAATCCAATGAAGCAATTAATAAGAACCCAATTCTTGATTTAACCCCAGTAATTCCAATTGTCTTCGATAAATCTAATCCTATCAACTACAATAAAGATTTATCCGAAGAAGTTTCTAGTCATCCTGATCTAGACCTTGTTCAAAAGGTTGTGCCACCCAGTAGTACCTTGTTCTATCCTTAAGTAAGCTTCAAACTACCCTCTGAAGTTACCATTGGATTAGATATTCATACTACTCCCCCAGTAGCAGTTTCAATTGAATCTATATCAGTTCTCCAGAACTCTGAATCTCTCCAGGATACTGATCCAGTACTCCAGGAAATGCCACAAAATGATGAATTTTATGATGCAAATCGTAATCTTACAGATTCAGATGAAGATGTGGAAATTGTCTGGCAAGACCCTCTACCTGATGCAACTCCAGAAGGAAATCAATCAAATCCGTGCACTGATGTTATTGTTCATAATCCTGGTCATTACTCTAAGTGGACAAGAGCTCATCCAATTGATCAGATAATTGGTAATCCCACTAGAGGGGTTCAGACCAGAAGTGCCTCCAGTGATTAATGCTTATATGTCAGCTTCTTATCACTGATAGAACCGAAGAAGATTGACGAGGCAATGGAAGATCCAAACTGGGTTATTGCTATGCAAGAAGAACTTAACCAGTTTGAGAGAAACAAGGTATGGAATCTGGTGCCCTTTCCTGTTGGAAAGAAAGAACCTATTGGCATCAGATGGGTCTTCAGAAACAAGGTTGATGAAGATGGGCATGTGAGCAGAAACAAAGCCAGATTGGTTGCCTAGGGGTATGTTCAATCTGGAGAAGATTTTGATGAATCATTTGCTCCAGTGGCTAGACTCGAAGTTATCAGAATGCTTTTAGCATTTGCTGCTCATCACAAGTTCAGAGTCTACCAGATGGATGTAAAAAGTGCATTTTTGAATGGAACACTTGAAGAAGAAGTGTATGTCAAGCAACCACCAGGCTTTATCAATGAAAAACATCCTCACTGGGTGTATCGGCTGGACAAAGCACATTATGGTCTCAGACAAGCCCCAAGAGCCTGGTATGACACTCTGACTAAACACTTACTGGCACATGGTTTTAAGAGAGGTGCAATTGACAATACCTTATTCATTCTTCGAGAAAAAGGTAATCTTTTGCTGGTACAAATTTATGTTGATGATATTATTTTTGGTTCTACTGATGAAAATATGTGCAAGAATTTTTCAAAAATAATATGAAAAGAATACGAAATGAGTTTAATGGGTGAATTAACATATTTCTTAGGTCTTCAGATTAAACAAACCAGTGATGGTATTTTTATTAATCAAGAGAAATATGTTAGAGATATATTAAAGAAATTTGATATGAATTCTTCCCAAACTAAATCAACTCCAATTTCTGCACCACTAAACTTAAGTTCAGATCCTGATGGTAAACCAGTGAACATTACTACCTATAGAGGAATGATTGGTTCACTGATGTATTTGACTGCCAGTAGACCAAATATAATGTTTGCAACAAGTTTATGTGCCAGATATCAGGCTAACCCAAAAGAATCTCATATGCTTGCTGTAAAGCGCATACTGAAGTACCTTAAAGGTGTCCTAAGTTTGGGCCTTTGGTATCCCAAAGGTTCAGGCTTAGATTTAATGGGTTATTCAGATTCAGATCATGCAGGTTGCAAGATAGACAGGAAATCCACTACTGGTGGATGTCATTTCCTTGGTGGCAAACTGGTAAGCTGGACCAGTAAGAAGCAAACGTCAGTTTCACTCTCTACTGCTGAAGCTGAATATGTATCTGCAGCCAGTTATTGTGCTCAGTTACTCTGGATGAAGAACCAGTTGCTTGATTATGGTCTCAAGTATACAAAATCTCCTATTTTCTGTGATAATACCAGTGCCATTGTTATAAAAAACAATCCAGTCATGCACTCCAAAACTAAGCACATCGATCTCAGGTATCATTTTATTCGTGATCATGTTATGAAAGGTGACGTAGAAATTCATTTCATCCCTACCGACAAACAACTCGCTGACATTTTTACTAAACCTCTCGATGAGAAAACCTTTCGTTATCTTGTTGATGAGTTGGGAATGTTGAACCCATAAATCTGGAACCTTTGTTATGAATGCCTTTGTGACACTGACAGGGTTCTTTGGTTCCCGATTTATAAATCTATACCAGTAAAGCTATCGAACGCCTTTGTGATACTATCTTTGCACTGATAGATTTATAGATCACCATTCCAGGGGGAAAGACGCAGACTACATTTTTTTTTATCTAAGTTTCAGGGGGAATTTATTAATTTATTTTCTCACTCGACAAATTTTTCTAAAAAATGTTTCTATTACCTCGTAAATGTGTCCCTCTCATTAATACTGGACAAGTTGATGTGCATGTTTGAAGTAACTTCAGTTGCTTTGTTCTCATTCGTTTATATTAGTTGATGTGCGTGTTTGAGGATTACCAGAATGGTCAAATCTAGGTAGTTACTGGAGTGTCCCTTTAGTATACCATTAATGCATATTCTACTGGACTAATCCACCAGTGAAACTGGAGTGACTAGTCATCCTCCAGATGCATTAAATTGAGTCTTGGTTCGTCAGTCATAACATTTTCAATACTTGATCTTTGTGATGCCACGTAAGCAACATTTTCATTAGTGGGAAACTATCTTTATCCTATGTGGCATAGATTGTTTTCTAATAAAATGATGGTTTGTTACCTTGGGAAGTTAAAAAGTTGAATAATGAGTTTTGTGGGCTGTCAAACGTCATTGTTGATGGATGAATATAATGCGGATCTCAAAAGCCGATGAAAAACTGTTTTGTATAAATTCAAAATAACCTTTTGAAATCCAATAGTTATTTTCTCTTTCTTCTATAAATACCCTAATCCTATCACTTTTTACATTTACTTCGAAAATCTTAATTCCCAATTTCTTACAACTCCTTCATTTACTTTTTCCTTCAATTCTAATCATCAATCTCTTTCTTATTAACTGCAAATTCCTATCATCAATTCTTTCTTAAATTCTTCATTTTCTTCAAAACCCTAAAATTCCTTTCACTTTCAATTTCAATCTCAATTTCCAAATGGCTCCCAAACAAGCAAGCACATAAAGAAACCTCTTAAAAAATACATACAATCCTCCTGAACGTGTTGAACAAGCTCCTGGCATTATCATTGATACTGATAAAATGAGAATCAATATGCATAATTGGATGGCAAAGTTGGCCGGAACTCATGACTCCCAATCTCTCATTGGCCGACTCAATGTATTCTTTCTCAGTTCTTCTCTTTATGGAGCCCTAACCATGAATCCTGGCAAAATGTATCATGGTTATCTCTGTGAGTTTTGGTTCACGGCTCACTTTCAGGATGGTGATGATGCCACCATTCATTATACTCTGAAGAGAGGAAGCGTTCCTCTAACATTAACTGTTGATTCATTCAGAACGACGCTTGGAATGAATTATTTGTCAGTGAATGAGTTGCCACTCCATCTTCCAACTGGAGTGAATCATAGGCAGGTGTGTCGGGAGATGGGACACACAGATATTGTTGATGAGCATGGTGCTCTTAAGAGAAAAGGTACTATATATATGAGTAGGCTGTCTGACTCATGGAGATACTTCTTTACTCATATTGTTTCTTGCTTAGGAAGTGGGTCTGGAGGATTAGATCAGATTAATCAAACCCAGTTGTTAATAGCTTATTGTTTATGGTATGGGTTAAGGGTTGATTTTGCCCAAATTCTGTTCAATGATTTGGCTGATAGATTAAGGGCACACATAAGAAAGGCAAATGTCCCATTTATTAGGTTTTTGTCTATTATTTTCAAAAGAGAACTGGGTGATGATTATGAAAGTAGTTCGAGTAATTTTTCAATGGCTGAGTATATAAGTGATTTGAACCATTTGGTGTCAAATAATCTGGAGGTTGATATTCCTGAAGCTATGATGAATAATTGAAGAAGGGAAGTTGTTGAACATAATGATGAAGATACTGCTGATGAACAAAATGCTCAAATAGTTCCTCAAGAAAATCAAGAGGTTCCTAATCCAGAGCAGTCTTCCCTCTCTATTCCATCAACCATCTCTTCTAGACTAAGAACTGGGCTCAGAAGACTTAGAAGAAGGGGAAATTTGGTCATTCCCAGTAATGCTGAAGTCAACCATCCAGATTCCTCCCAATAGGAAAGGGAGAGCTTACAAGCAACCACTATGTCTGCTCCAAACATTGAAAGCCAAACTGGTGTCACTGGAGCCTCACCTTTAGTAATTCCAATTCCACACTCTACTGCTGGAGACATTATGAATCTGGATGGATCCTTGATTGTGGAGCAGGTTGAGCCACAAGTGAATGAAGATGTACAGGTGAATGTTGAGGGGCAGGATTTTGAAATGGAGTCTCCTATTTCTGATCAAGACTTCGATGAAGATATGGACTTCCTTCGTGATGATGACTTAAACATTGAAAGATCTCCCAGTCACATCACCAGTGCAGTTATTGAAGAATTAAATACAACAGTTTCACCACCACCATCCTCTCCAATCCAAAATGAAAATCAAGCACCACCAGAATCATCAACTCAAGCACCACCAGAATCATCAACTCAAACTCCACCTCTAACAAATCCCCTTTCTCCACAAAATGCTCAACAAATTTCTGAACCATTGGTGGAACTGGAGACTGTCAACCAGAATGAAGAAATTACAAGGGTTGAAGCTCCAGTATCTCAAGCCACCAGATTAACTCCTCCAGGTGATCTTTCCACCAGTTTTCCAACCGAGGTCCAAGACCTTTTCACTAAGGTGGCGGACCTGGAAAGATCCCTCCAGACTTTTTCACAGGTAGTTTCTGACTTTAAAACCTCACTTTCAAATAATATGAGGTCAGAAATGCTTGTCTTTGCTGGTAATGAGAAGGTAGCTTTTGAGAAGCTGGATGAACTGGTACTGGCCATAAATAACAATTCTGAGAAAATTCAAGTGGCAGTCCAGGGATTGGAAGAAATGTTGGTCAGATCAGTGCAAACTGCCATTCAGACAAGTGTTGCTAGTCCCTTGTCCAGTTTGACTGATGAAGTTCAGAAGTTGGTGACCAGAGTTGAAAATGTGGAGAGAAGGCCAACACTTGACCAAAATTCAGTTGTTAGCAGCATTAGTGATGAGGTCACCAGAAAATTTAGAGCTAACATGCTGAAGGAAGTTACCGAAGAAATCTCTGGGTCAGTGTTGAGGACTATTTTGGATAGTTTGTTGCCACAAGTTGAAAAGATAATAAAAGATGAAATGCCAAAGGACTTGGTCTCTGAAGTCCAAACTCTTCGAAGAGACTTTGAGCAAATAAAAAATTCTGTGGCTATCATGAACCCTGAATGTAAAACCTTTGGGTCCTCTGATAGGAACAAACTGGAGGATGTATGGAATCCCCTCAAGTCTAGGACTGGTGGTCATTCCAAGGGGGAAAGCAGTTTGAAGGTTGAAATGATGAAGAAAGCACTTGGCACTGAAGCCATTGCTCAGGCATGTATGGAAAAAGCAACTGGTACTGATGCCAGTGTGCAGAATGAAGAAGAGGATGAAGCTGGTGAGTCAGAACCTCAGTTTGAGGACTTCCCAGATTTGGCGACACTCAAAAAGCAAAGAAAGTCTCATGTCATTTCTGGTGAAGATACTGAAGTAGGTGAAAAAACAGATATTACTGCCTCCTTGCCTAATGCTGATGAATTGACATCTGGAAACAAAACCTGAAGAATGACTGGGAAGCACATAAGATGGATATGGCACAAAGAGGAACATTGGATGCTTTCAATGCTGGTCGTCTTAGTGTGCACATTGATGTGTATAGATATATGAAGAATGATCCCAGAGGCATTAAGTGTCTGGAAGTGATGGATGATGTTCGCCTGTGTTCTGTATACGCTCAAGATGAGCAGATGTATGATGCTGAAACTTATGAGGTGAGTATACTTGAACTGATTGCTGCCAGGAAGGATGAATTGATTGAGCTTCAGAGAAAAGCAAAAAGGAATACTCTGGCCTTGGAAAATGAATACATGAAAAAGATGAAGGGTGTGTCCAAGCCACCAAGGAGAACAAAGGCAGAGAGAGATGCTGATCTAAGCAACTTCATTCCTCTGGATGTGTCCAGGAGCATAAGCAGGACTCAATTACAAAGAGTTGCAAATTTACAAGGCATTTTCAGAGAAACTGAAGAAGAAGTAAGACTGGCAAAGGTAAGGCAGGAATACAATGAAAGAATGCACTATAGAGCCGATGCCAGGAAAATCATTGCTGCAGAGATTAGATTGGCCACGGACCATGAAGCTTACTCAAAATTCTATGTAAAACTGACAAGGGAAGAAAACTTCACTGATGAAAGAAGAAGTACGTCAGTAAGGGCATTTGGGTGGTCTGAACTCAGAGAAATTGGCCTATACTTCAAGGAAAATCCTCAGCTTATTTCTGTCGATGTGAGGTATTTCATGAAAAGGATTGAGAAGAAGCATGGTAGGATTATGATGATGGAAGTCACACTGGGAATGAGGAAACCAGAAGACACTCCAAGCTTTAAGAGGAAGGCTACTGAAGAAGCTGGTGGAAGTGCTCCAAAGAGACAAGCCCGACTCTTTATTTTTCTTGTTGTATGTAAATATAATTGTAACTTATTGCAAAAGATGTAATGTCATTAATGTTGCAATTTATTTTCACAAGTATATGATCTAATTAAGTCTAAGATAGAACAAAAAGATGAAACTGGAAACACTGATGATCTATAAGGTATCTTCCAGTAACAAAATTTAGACTTAGTCAAATTTCTCAAGTGTTTTTCAAGCATATAAATAGATAGAAGCTTCAAAAACCTTGCATAATTTCTAAACAAATAGGGGGAATTTGTTAGGTCCAGTTTTTACTGGACTAGCTCCAGACTTGAAGACTGGAGTAATTCTGAAGATTTGTCCAGAAATTATGGAAGTCCAGTAAGCGTCTACTTGTACAGGAAATTTGGAGTCCTCCAGATTTGCTTATTGAAGTTCACTCCAGTCCAGATCTACTCCACTGAAGAACATTCTCACTGAAGACAAAGTCTGAAGTTTGAAGAAGAAGACTGACATATGGCGGAGCCCACTGGCAAACTTACCAGATCAACAACTGGAGTCCTTGTCAGTGTTCTAGACCTTACAAGTCTGAACACTGATTACGAGGAATTGACTTTATGCCTTTACACGCTTTTACCCGGAAATCTCTTTTGTCCCTTGTAAAGGTTTTACACGCGTGTAAAGGTGGTTGGCTAAAAGGTGACAAGTCACTGTCAAATGTGACTTTATCCTTGTACTTTTAGTATCACATTTAAAGAATATACCAAAGTTCCTTAAATGCTCCCAACCATATTTGTATGGCAAAATAATCAATGTAGAGATTATTTTGCCTATAAATACTAAGTCATTTTCCTCGTTCAAATTACTTTTTGCAATTTGGTGAACTTGTCTAAATACTCTCGATCCAAACAGTTATACTTCACAACTTTAAGTATTTCGATCAAGGAGATTATTTAGCAAGTATAGATCACTTGTAATTCATAAGGTTGTTTAGATATTTACTTTGGTACTATCTAGGTTCCGCAACAACTTTGTATTTTGTTTATACATCAATAAATAAAATACACATTGAAAATTACTTTCGTGTTCCACCTCATTTAACTTGTTTATTTATTGCTTAAGTCTTGTATTTACTTATTTATATTCTTGCATTTGTATTTACGTAAATACTAGTCCTTATCTAGTGCATACTTGACTTCTTGTATTTTACACTCGTGGGTTAAACTATCGGTGAGGGACTTCACACATACAGTGTGAAGGCCCCCGTGAT
The DNA here is from genome assembly GCF_010389155.1 of Erigeron canadensis. Taxonomy (NCBI): domain Eukaryota; kingdom Viridiplantae; phylum Streptophyta; class Magnoliopsida; order Asterales; family Asteraceae; genus Erigeron; species Erigeron canadensis. The sequence goes on from NC_057765.1 coordinate 20,950,144, forward strand.
CATAACCCCCCCCCTCGGATTAGTTTTTAGACCCCAAGGGTTTAGAGTTTAGGGTTTAGAATGCAACTTTTATAAAATGTATGCATAAAATCAAAAATGATTTTGCATTGGTTTTTAACATTATACATGAGAAATCAACTTTGATTAGCAATTAAGTTTTAGTTTAGTTTAAGCTAACCCTACGACTTCAAACCCTAAACTAAAGCACGGGCCGCAGGCCCCTGTGATAACACCTACCCTTCGGATTAGCTTTTAGCCCCCAAGAATTAATAGTTTAGGGTTTTAGAATGTCATTTTTCTAAAATGTATGCATAAAATAAAAAATAACTTTGCATTGGTTTTAGGGTTTAGATTTTGCAGGGTTTTTACATTATTGTAACTTAGGGTTTAGGGTTTGAAATTGTAGGGTTAGCCGGTTAACCCTACGACTTCAAACCCAAAACCCCTTAAGCGTACCGTATACATTTGTCCCCCTCTTGTAGGCTTTAACATTTTAGGGTTTAGCATTTTAGGTTTAGATTTTCCATAGTTTAATTGTAGCTTAGGGTTTAGTGTTTGAAGTTGTAGGGTTAGCCGCCTACAACTTCAAACCCTAAACCCTTAAGCGTACTGTATACATTCGTCCCCCTCCTGTAGGCTTTAGCATTTTAGGGTTTAGATTTTGCAGGGTTTTTACATTGTAGCTTAGGATTTAGGGTTTGAAGTTGCATGGTAAGTCAAAATTGATTTTACGTATACAGTGTGAAAAACCTATAGAAAATCAACTATTCAAAATCATAAATGATTTAACTCATAGATTAGTATGAAAAACCTATACAAAATGAACTATTCAAAATCATTTTTGATTTTATGCATACAATATGAAAAACATATACAAAATCAACTATTGAAAATCATAATTGATTTTACGCATACATTGTGAAAAAACCTATACAAAATCATATTTGATTTTATAAATTACATTGTGGCAAAGGAAATGAGTTCAATACAAATAAACCTATTTAAAATCAAAAATGATTTTACGCATACAGTGTGAAAAACCTATAAAAAATCGTATGTGATTTTAGGGTTTTATAATGCAACTTTTCTAAAATGTATGCATAAAATCAAAAATGATTTTGCATTGCTTTTTAACATTATACATGTGAAATTAACTTTGATACAACTTCAAACCCTAAACCCCAAGCGTACCGTATACTCGCTTTAGGGTTTAGGGTTTGAAGGTCAAGGGTTAGCCGATAAGCTAACCCTCGGGCTTCAAAGCCCAAGCCCTAGAGTGGGAACCCTTATCCTTTTTAGCATTTAGGGTTTAGATTTTAGGGTTTTAGAATGTAGTTTTCCCTTAATTATGAATTTTTTTTTTTTTTTGGATAAAGGAAAACATATTATAAATGCAATAAACATTTACAAAGTAATGCTCCCACGGGCCCCCCAGAATAAGATACAGGGGACCCATGGTGCAGGAAATGAACCAACTGGGTAACTGGACAGGTCCAAGAACCCAATAAATAATCAAACTAACAATCTAAACAATAAGAGTATAAAATAGTGCTAGTATAACTATCATTGCTAGTCGTCCATCTTCATGAAACGACCAAAACCATCATCCGACTCAACATCTTCTTCAGCATACATTTCATCATCATCCCCAGCAGCATGTGCAACATGAAAAGAGGGTTCAACCGAGGGGATACTAACATCATCAGTGTTAATCTAGCACAGTACATCATACTGGTTCCTAGTCTCAACAGCTCGACCAGGTGGAGTAAGTATAGAAACATGATCTGTTTGAGCCTGTGTACCTGAGTAAGTATCTTGAACTGTATCTGTATGAATCTGGAGTGGTCTCTGAGGAACTGGAGCAGCAGGAAATCTGACTGGAGCTGAAGAATCTGTAGTGGTAGGAGTAGGAGCAGCTGTAGCTGGGCCTTACCCTTAGGGTCATTTGTCTTTTTAGGGACATATATGACCTTGGGCTTAGGCATAGAGAAAGAAGGGGCTTTTTTGGGCCTCCTCTTACGTCTCTTGGGCTTTTAAAACCCATCCTGATCCTGGGCCTCTCTGTTGGGCCTACCTTGGTCCCTGATGGACCTACCTGTGATGCTGGAGCTACAGAAGCCATTCGGGCTTCCATCTCTTTCTGTGTCCTTGGTCTCACACTGCAATCATCAAATTTATGCCCGAAAATCTTACAATGTGAACACTTGGGAGGTAGCCAATGATATTCAAGTCTGAACCGTCTCATAGAATCTAGAATCTCAGCATTAGTAAACATAGGAATATCTCTCAATGAGTCAAACGCAACCAAAACTCTAGCAAATACTGCCCTGCCTTTCTTATTTTCACACATTTTAGCAGTATATCTATCAATAGCAATAGGGATACCAATAGAACTGACCAGATGGCTAAAGATGTCAAACCAGATTTCGGGTTTCCATTTCCTAAGCATAATGGGGATATCATTAAATAACCATGGTCCATTCTCAAATACATGCACCTGACCCTGATTAGACTTGAATTTAAACCAAAAGAAATCCTGGTCATTCAATATCATATCCTCCAAACCAAACTTTTTCCATAAACGGTTTGCATGAAATTGCACAAAAGGGAAAGCAAGACGTTTACCAATGAAATGACCAACTAAAGTATTATTCTAGGACTCACTTTGTTGAAGCAAAAGATCACGTGGAATAACAGCTCTAGGAACTCTAGAAGTAATAACAGGGGGAATGAATCTTAGTTTACCTTTCTTGCGAATGTTTGCAGCATCTTGAAATATGGAAGCATAAGAACGGGGCTGCTGAGTCTTAGGACTATCAGGATGTCCATCAAGATCATTCGGGGTGATATCATGCTTTGGTGTGTCATCTGTAGCTGTATGAATGTCATTAGCATGACATGAAGCTGGCTTGATATAAGTGGTAGCCGGTGGAAACTCAGGAGGGTCCGGCATAGATGAAACATGAGAAACACCAACATTTGCATGCAAACCATGCAATGTTGGTTCAGCAGTCAAGTTCAAACCAAATTGTTTACCAATATCACTTTCATTCAATGGGACCCGATGTAGAAAAGGTGTATCCGGGACCTCAGAGTAGTCAAGTAGCCCCCCTGGTGGCTAGAAGCCGAAGCAGTGGTGGCTGTACGGTGGTTATAGCAAAATTAGGGTTTTGATCAAACTTTTCGGTTAATAATTTGTCCATAGCTGCAACTTGCGAACCATCAATCAAATTCAGCCCCCCCCTCCATTAATTTCGCATTAGCATCATTACTTAAATGAATATGTTGATAATCGGTGGTGGCTGATGGCGGTTGTACGGTGGTGGAAGCCGAATTAGGGTTTTCTAATATGAAATCCATAGCAAAAATATTTAAATCATTCAATTGCTCAATGGATCTCGAACCAGGGACATATCCAGCCCCATTCGATGTTTCTCCAGCCTTCATAGGAGCAGCAGAGGTCGAGACAAGTGGTGTAGTGGCGGTTTGCGGTGGCTGTATGGCAGTTTGACCCAAATTAGGGTTATTTTCGGTAGGTGCAGCCCTAGAATCGAGCAATTTATCAAGAAAAAATGGATCCGAGTCCACTCCAATCCCAATCGATCCACCACCAGCCATCAATTGACCAGTGGCGGCCATAGAAAGCGGTGACAGGACAGAATGTGTTAGCGGCATGGTGGATTGTGGTGGCGGCATAGTAGCAGAATCAATAACATCATCAATCGAAGCAGGAGAAGATGAATTACTTAATTTTGATGATGATCTAAGATTGTATTTTGATTGTACATAACGTTTATTGGCTTCAAAATCTTGAATATATGCTTGATCAATCTTTTTGAGTTCTTCCAAGTTTTCTTTTCTCTTTTTCCTTTCTTTTTTCGTGAATTAGACATGATATGTTACATGGATTTGTAGAGAATTGAAAAAGGAACGACTTGGTGTGAAAAACAAGAACAAATTCCGGCCAAAAATGGCCGGATTTAGCCAAAAACGGCCGACGGCCTTAAGTGTGTGTAAATCTCCCCTTTTTCTAGAGAAAATCAAAAAAGCTTAGGCTTAATTATGATTAGTAATTAAGCTTTAGGGTTTAGGGTTTGAAGTTGTAGGGTTAGCCGCCGTTTTAGGGTTTAGGGTTAGAAGGTCGAGGGTTAGCCGATAGGCTAACTCTAGGGCTTCAAACCCTAAACCCTAAAGTGGGAACCCTTAACCTTTTTAGCATTTTAGGGTTTAGCATTTAGGGTTTATTTTTTAGGGTTTAGGGTTTAGATTTTAGGGTTTTAGAATGTCGTTTTCCCTTAGTATTAGTAATTAAGCATATTGTGTGAAAAAGATATAAAAACTCGTATTTGATTTTACGCATATATTTGGAAAATTAAATTTGGGTCCATATCAAGAAATCTATACGAAATCACATTTGATTTTATGCATACATTAAAAAAAACAAGTGGAGTCCATTTTGAGAAACATTTACAAAATCATATTTGATTTGAAGCATACTATTTCTAAAAGTTATAGAAAATCATATATGATTTTAGGCATACATTTGGAAAAACAAATTTAGGTCCATATCAAGAACAAGTGAAGTAAAAAATTATAGAAATTCATATTTGATTTTAAGCATAATATGTCAAAAAGGTATACAAAATCATATTTGATTTTGAGAATAATATATCAAAAAAATATACAAGTGGAGTCTATATGTAGAAACATCTACAAAATGATATTAGATTTTATGCATACTAGGTATACAAAATCATAATTGATTTTACGTATATATTGTGAAAAACCTATACAAAATCATATTTGATTTTGTCAAGTACATTAGACAAAGAAAATGAGTTTCATACAAATAAACCTATTAAAAATCAAAAATGATTTTATGCATACAGTGTGAAAAACCCTAAACCCTACAATTTTTTGTTATGTAACTCATTTTGTTTTGTCTCAATGTGCTATACATTTTGTATAGCTTTCCCCAATGTGTGCGTAAAATCACTTTTGATTATGAATAGTTGATTTTGAATAGGTTTTCAAACTTTATGAGTAAAATCAAAAATGATTTTAAATAAATTTCTGTTTAAATATTTGGTTTGACTCAATGTGCTACACAAAATCATATATGATTTTGTATATTTTCTTGATAATGTATGTGTAAAATCATATATGATTTTGTATATTTTCTTGATAATGTATGCGTAAAATCATATATAATTTTGTATAAATTTTCACACTGTATGCATAAAATCAAAATTGATTTTAAATATTAATATGTATAGAACTCATTTGCCTTGTCTCAAATTTATACGTAAAATCATATATGATTTTGAATAAATTTTTCATAGTGTATGCTTAAAATCAATTTTGATTTTGAATAAGTTTATTTGTACGGAAGCATATACAAAATCATATATGATTTTGAATATGTTTAATGATACCAAACTCACTTTTTTTTTGTCTAGATGTAAGAATAAAATCATATATGAATTTGTATAGGGTTTTGACACTCTATGGGTAAAATCATTTTTGATTTTAAATTGTTTTCTTTGTATGGAACTCATTTGGTTTTGTCTCAATGTGTTATAAAAAATCATATATGATTTTGTATAGATTTTCCCCAATGTATGCGTAAAATCATTTTTGATTTTGAATAGGTTTTTCACAATGTATGCGTAAAATTATTTTTGATTTTGATTAGTTCATTATATATAGGATTTTCACACTGTAAGAGTAAAATAAAATATGAATCTAGGCATAAGAACACAAGAAACTAAAATCTTAATACAAAATTAAATTTGATTGTACATGTAACAACAGTCTTAGAAATGTAGTAAATAAAATCCACAAATTTTATCTAAGTACTTGACATGCTTTAGACTTAAGATATATGCTCACCTAAAGGTCAATTCAATCTTAAATCTTGAATTATAAGTCGAGTTTATGATTTATTATGACAAAATACTAGATTTCGAGTCGTAAACGATCGTATTTAAGGAAGTTCTAGTCCAAAAATGTTCACAAATAGTCCCTACATTTATTAGGTTCATTTAATATTGGAAACCTATAAATAGAAGATCTTAGAGAGGGAAACTCATTCTTCCATCTTCTTCATCTCACCTCTTTCTCTAAAACACACACTTGCAGCCACCATTTTCACACAAAAAATTCATCTCTTGATTTTGGGTTATTAAACTAAAATTGGTTGTACTTTTAGCTTCCTTGTGATAATCAAAACATACTTCTAGCAACAAATTTCAGGTAACAACAACAAATTTTGAGTTTTTGATCAAATTAAAAGTGTACTTTTTCAAGTTTATGTTCTTGATGATTTGGTCCAATTTTGATATGAAAAACGTGTTAAAAGTTAATGGGTTTGTGTCTAAATGTGTTTAACATCATTTTTATGAAGAAATTTGGGTCATAACATGCTTTAATATACAAAACCCATTTTTGAAAATGAAGGAAAACTTGTTCTTGACGTGCCACACCTTAATCATGTTATAGATGGTCTTGAAAGCGTTAAAAGTGTTAATGGTTAGTGTTATTATGTATATGTGTACTGGTTTGATGTTCTAACAAGTCCCGGAAACAATCTAGATCTTCGTGTATTGATTAAAACCTTGTTTCAGCCGTATTGGTTCCTAGAACGATCTCCCTAGGACGATCTTGAGCCCAAGATCGTCCTGGGCAGCCCCCTTGATTCTTGGTTCTTGCTCGTTTGTTCTTGTGTGATGTTGTAATGTGTTGGTACGTTTAATGGGTAACCGATCCTTTGGATTGGTTTAGCTCAAACACTTGATCATGAAACGATCTGTGACTTGTTCATGTCTTAAAAGTGAAACGATCTTGAGCTCATAAGTAACTAAAACGATCTTGAGCAATGTAAATTGAAACAATCTTAAGCTATACATCTAAGACGATCTTGACCCCCTTGCACCTAAAACGATCTTGACCCCCGTGTACCTAAAACGATCTTGACCCCTTGTAAGCTAAGACGATCTTGAGGAGCATCCAGGACGATCCTGGCTAGCCAGTGGGACGATCTTGGCTAGCCAGAGGGACGATCTTGCCTTCCAAACCTTAGAACGACTTTGTTCATTCCTTAAACAACTAGAGCTTATTCTATGTCACACCACACTTGATCCTTAATCACCTAATCAGTTCGTAAGAACATTATCACTTGATTAAACACCTCAAAGGCTGAACATTGACACCAAGGCTAGTTCATAATTCGATCTAAGACAACGTACGAAGTGCAAACCCTAATTAAAGTACAATTAAGACATGTTCTATCTTGATCATCAAAGTACGAGTTCTATGACTAATTGAATTGAGATTCTAAAGACTAAAGTTCATTACTAAAGAAACATACAACTCAATATTACGATAAGTACTTATGTGTGAGTTCAAAGATGTTCATTCCGAGTCTAGTTTATGTAAAACACTTTTGAGTCAAAACGTTCAAAGATCTTTAAGGGACCAAATCATAAGTTCAATCAAGGACAACTCAGTGAATAATTAATCACAAGAACTAATACATGTACCCATCTATGCTCAATGATTTGTGATTAGGTTGACATCAAGACATACTTGGATTCAATAGATATATCTTACTTATATCTGTGCTCATACTCTGTGCTTGTAGAACTGCGCTTGTAGCAGATCACTGTGAGTCTTCGTAGCCCCTTTTTCCTTACTTACATTTTAGGTTGAAAGGAATACTACATATGCTTTTATACATGTCGTAACTGCTTTTACTACTCTATGGCTATCTGACTACTTGTTACATATCAGCCGGTCCTGTTAAGGATTGTGTGTGCTCGCTTATACATATCAGTCGGTCCTGTTAAGGATTGTGTGTGCTCGCTTATACATATCAGCCGGTCCTGTTGAGGATTGTGTGTGCTCACTTATACATATCAGCCGGTCCTGTTGAGGATTGTGTGTGCTCGCTTATACATATCAGCCGGTCCTGTTGAGGATTGTTTGTGCTCGCTTATACATATCAGCCGGTCCTGTTGAGGATTTTGTGTGCTCGCTTATACATATTAGCCAGTCCTTTGAGGATTGTGTGTGCTCGCTTACTTATGTACAAGTTGGTCACTAGCCACTACAAACTACTTTATACTTGTATTCTATTGACGGCATAAAACGCTTTTATACAACTTGTTTATATACTCAAACCTACGAACTCACCAACCTTTGTGTTGACACGTTTAAGTATTCCTTTCAAGTAATCAAGCTAATCGTGGCTAGGATTGGTAGCATGGGACTTTTAGCAGACTGCAGGCTAGGTTTTGAAGTTTGCATGCTCTTGTTATGCTTGTAGGAAATATGCCTAACCGTTTCCCCTGTGTGGGAACTTATCGTACTTTTGATTGCATGTTTGGTTGGAATATATGTGTGGTGACCTATCTTGCTATTTGAACTATGTAATCGACTATTTATGCTTAATTTATGCACTCATTTAGTATTCCTATGTAACATCCATGTGCGCGTGTGCTATATCTTACATCCTGAGTTTTCCGCCGGTGTCAGGGTGTTACAGTACAAAAGAAAGTTACAAAACATAAATCTATAGAATCTATATACACAATCAAATATGATTTTACACATACAGTTACAAAAACAAAAATCTCTATAATATCTATACATAATCAAATATTATTATGAACATAAAAGTAAACAATAACAGATAACAAATCGAATTTGATGTTACTCATACATTTCCACAAAACAAATGGAGTTTATATCCACAAACCTATAAACCAAAAAAATAATTCAGAATCATAAAGTTGATTAAATCATATTATCAAACGTTGATTTAGACATTTCATCAAACACCTTATGCAATACTCACTCAAATGTGATTTGATATTAAATCATATATAAGAAACTTTGGTTTAGACATTTCTTCATACACCTTGTATACCAAATAACAAAGTCAATTGAATAACTAATAAAATTTAACAAGTTCAAATGTTAGAATAGATCTAATCACATATTATCAAATTACATTTGAATATTTAAAATTTTCACAACAAAAAGTCATCTTCAAGATTAATTGATGATGAATGATGGAGATAATGACGACAGAGGCAACAATGGCTGTACCATATCGATTGAAACGCGATGCTGACCTGAGGACGGTGGAGGTAGTGGTGGTGGCGGTGGTGGTGCTACTAGTAGGGGGAGAGAGGGAGATCTGTGTGTGTTTGTATGTGTATGTGTGTTTGAAACTGTAAAGAAATAATAGAGGTGTTAGATAATGTGCAAAATTACCGAAGTATTCCTCTGCTTCTTTTTTTCTTTTTTTAAAGGAACCATCAATCTGTTTTGATCCAAGGGCTGAGATTTATCCTTTGGATTTCACTAAATTTGTAGGTTTTACATGAATACAACTCATATATAAAGATATAAGGATTTATATATGAAAATAAAATTCAGCTACTATGAGCATAATGTGTTTAATTAGAAATGAGAAACGTATCAATAATTCTAAAGAGACCAATTTTCGACCATAAGGCATCATGATGCATGTGCAATTCCTTTATATTGCAATAATTTTATTATGCATTTACATAAAACCAACTGGGTTGAATAATAGTTGGAGCCATTGTCTTTAAAAACAGATGTTATGGGTTCGATTCTCATATCCGGCAAGGCTGGAGGTCCTTTTTTATATTTGGTAGAACATGAAAGTAGTCTCTTTACCTTTGGTAGCGGTAAGACTGTTACAACTCAACCTCCCCATACACCGTCAAAAATGGTATTGGGACCAAAAACCCGTAAAAGACAGCATTGAGAGTTATTTTTTTTATTATCCATTTACATCTCTAATCATTCTTAATGCAAAAGATAACATGCTTTTTTATTAATCCATTTTTATCCTCGTAGTAAGAAATGTATACTGTTGTATCTGAAAACATTTTATTTTTTGCATTATCATTTTTAAGTGTGAAATATAACTCAAGTATGGGTGCCAATGGTTCGTGTTCGGGTTGGCGGGTTTGTGGGTTGAAAAACTTTGATCTTAACCCAACCCACTAAAAGTTTCATTTCAGAAATTTCAACTCTGACCTACAACCCACCATCCCATGACCCAACCCATGTGACCTGATAAGCAAATATATATAAATGTAAAATGGAATAAATCAACTAATATAAAACTTTATCATTAATGGTGTAAACTGAAAACAAAAGGTACAAAAAAAGAAAGAATTACGAGGGTATTGTTAGTACTTGACACAAAATTAATAAACTTACTGTCTCATCCTACATCACTTATCATCTCACATAATTTTAAATTATCCTCTTATTTCAGATTTGAAGTTACTTTAGGTTAGACATATATAGAATAAGAATGAGACATATGGATTAGTGTAAAGTAGAGTGTGAGTTATCATATACAATTCAATTAATTTAAAGATATCGGTTTGACGGGTCGACCTGAAAACCCAACAACCCAACCCCAAAAAGATCAGGTTAGCGGGTTAAATGGTCGAAAATACTAAACCCTAACCTATTTTTTTCAGGTTGGGTTCTGATTGGGTTGCGGATTGGGTCAAAATTAACAACCCTAAACCCAAGCAATTGTATGGTTTTGCATCATCCTCAATGTAAAATTAATAAATATAAAATTTAGTAATATAAACAAGTGAATCTGTTATATTTATAGCTTGATATACTTTATAGTTAAATGTTTTTTTTAAAATTAAATTTTTTGTGAAAACATGATAAAACATGATGTGATCCGAATTTAACACAATGTATTTTTATTGTGTTTTTTTTATTGTGTAATCTAAAAACACATTGTGTTAAGTTTTAAATCACAGTGTGTATTTAATAGTGCGTGAAAATCAAAAAATTGTTAAAACACACTGTGATATGAACTTAACACAATATGTTTTTTCTTTAAAATAAAAATAAAAATACACTGTGTTAAATTCTGATTAAAATATGTTTTGATGAGTTTTCTAATTTTTACAAAAGTATTAGTTTTTTAATGAACACATCCCATATTTATAATGTATTTAGTTAAAAAAAAAATAGAGTTATTAAAGAATTAGTTCCTGACCCATATTTTTAGGAATAATAAAAACTTCCTTCTTACCCTTTTATATAATTTAAGTAGAAGATCTTTTCCATTGACTAAATGAGGTTTGATTGCGTATAAATAATTGGATGGTTGTCTTCGTTTTCAGCACACCATTAGATAGAACTTCATTAATTTAAACATGACTGACATAGAAGCCTATTTTCCCTTTGTCCTTACATGCATCATATCCACGATCTTAGTGTGGGTGTTTTCAAAAACTACTCGACCTAAATCTCATAACATTCCTCCAACCCCATTTGCCCTTCCTATTATTGGACATCTTCACCTTTTATATCCGATCCCACATCAAGCTTTTTGTAAACTTTCATCTCGATATGGGCCGATTTTTCGTATCTTTTTGGGTTCCAAACCTTGTATTGTTGTTGGTTCACCGGAAATGGCAAAAGAATTCCTTAAAACACATGAACATGCTTTTTTAGATAGAGCTCGAAGCTCAACCACAGATTACATAACTTATGGAAACAAAGACTTGGTGTTTGTTCCTTACGGACCGTACTGGAAGTTCTTGAAAAAGATAGTTATGTCAAATCTCCTAAACGGAAAAACACTTGACACGCTTAGTTCAGTTAGGCACGAAGAGATAAACGGTTTTATAAAACTAATATCGAAAAACTCTAAACTTGGGGAGGCTGTCGATCTTGGTAAGGAGCTGATGAAGTTGACGAATAGCGTGATATCAAGAATGATTATGGGACAAAGATGTACAGATGAGAAGGATGATGATTTGATGAACTTGGTTACTGATATGTTTCAGGCAGCGGGTAATTTTAACCTTTCAGAATATATATGGTTGTTTAAAAGTCTAGACTTGCAGGGATTAGGGAAAAAAGTGAAGATGCATCATGAAAGATTTGATGTCATGATAGAAAAGATCATAAAAGAACATGAAGAGGCAAGAAAACACAAGGGCATCACTAGAGAAGCCAAGGACTTAATCCACATTTTACTCGATATTCAACAAGATGAGAACATGGAGATAAAGTTGAGCAGAGATAACATCAAAGCCTTCATCCTGGTAGATTTCCTTTGAAAACTTATTATCTCCCTAGATCATTTTGGAGTTGTGTATAATCTTTCTAACTGTTTATATGAAGTTCTCATTATATTATTACTGGAGTAACTATTTAATTTACTTCTTTATTAATCCGAGTAATATTAACCACTCTTACACATTAATGAACATTGGCTGACTTTTTAACAATTTAATTTTTCAAAATGTACAGTCACTTTCAACAGGTTCTCCCTTAACAAAAATTATGTATGTTGTTTTCAATTTAGGACATGTTTGTTGCTGCAACCGACACTTCGGCGATTAGTATAGAATGGGCTTTATCGGAACTAATCAATCACCCAAATATTATGAAAAAGGCACTTGAAGAAATCCATCAAGTTGTTGGAGGAGACAGACTTTTACAAGAGTCAGACATACCAAACCTTCCTTACCTCCAAGCAATTGTGAAAGAAACATTTCGCCTCCACCCGGCTGGCCCAGTGATTGCGAGGCAATCAACAAAAGATTTCATAGTGGCGGGTTACCATATTCCAGCAAATGTTCAAATTTTTATCAATTTGTGGGCTCTTGGTAGAGACCCAAACCATTGGGAAAACCCACATGAATTCCGGCCCGAAAGATTCCAAGAAAAGGAGTTAGATGTGAGAGGGCAACACTTTCACTTCTTACCATTTGGTAGTGGGAAGCGGATGTGTCCCGGGATAACACTAGCACAGTTCATGATACATACAACGCTTGGCGCAATGATTCAGTGTTTCGAATGGAAAGCTGGAAAAGATGGAAATCTACAAAGTGTTGATATGGAAGAGGGATTTGGGCTTACGATTGCTAGAGCCAACCGTTTGATATGCGTCCCAGTAGCTCGTCTTAATCCTATCCCATTTTCAATGTAACATGTTATGCATGTATTGTTTACTTACTATTCCAAGCTTTTTATCGGTCAGCCTAATGTTATCATCTATGCAAATAAAATAAGAGGAGATCTAAGTATTTCTTGTCCTAAATCTAATCCAGTTATTAATATTTGATTTTACATTTTATGCAAACACGTGCACATACAAAGTGTTAGATTTATGACATATTTTTGTAGTTTAAAATAGCTTAATTAACTTTTGAAATTTGCTTAAAAAGGGATTATGATTAACAAAGATGGGCACGTTCACGATTTATGTTCGTTGGATTATAGTAGTGTTACAGTTGATAGATGATACTAATTGAAAAGAATGAATATACCGTCTCAATATCGGCTCAAAGTTTATGTTCGATTTAGGCAGGACTTTTATTAGGGGCTTAACAAAAACCCATATCTTTTATCTAGATTTGAGACCGTGAAAAAACAAAATATCTATTTATCTATACTATAACAAAATATCTATTCTTCTATTTTTCTATATTTTTTAAATCTTTCTAGGCCAACCTATATTCTATTAAAAATTAAAAAACAAATCTTTTTATCCTTAAAACTCTCCAAAAAATTAATTATTATATATACAAAAGCTAATAAATTGACTCTCACGAATTCTAAAAAAATTAAAAAGTTCGACTACCTCACTAATTTTCTAACAAAAAAAAAGTTCGACTTACTCAATAAACAAAAGGGTTTTTTTATATATATATTTTGTTCATGTTTAATATTTTCTATTTTACATTGAATTCTTATTTTATTATCATTAATCATGTCTTTTAATTTAGTTTGATGTCTATTATAAGATTATTATGGCTTTTTCTTCAACTACAAAAATTAAGACTACGTTAGTTCATCTTGAAAATCTTAACTCAACACATGTTCATCTACGACTCCGTGTTGTGCATTGTAAAAAAATTTCTACAATATATGGATATCTGTTTTTGGTTTTTTTTTTTTTTCTTTTCTAAACATGCTGCATATTTGTTTTTGGGTTTCTTTTGTTTCTTTGGATACACATATAAATATATAACCCAAGAGAAAGGGATAAGAATTTGTATTTGGTTATAACTTCCTGATCGAAAGATCCAACTGCTTTTATTCACCTCTTTTATCATCTGACATACTTTCTTCTATCCTTCTTCAAACTACAATTTTTTTATTTTACTAATTATTACAAATTAATAAACAAATGTAACGAATTTGCCAATAAAAAGTAAATTTAAAAAAAAAGGGTTAACTGGAATCGATATTAATTTGGAGTTTATCTTCATATGTTTCGTTCTTTAATTTTTACTTTATCTTTTTGTATTTTATTTAGTTTTTATTTAACATACTTCATTTTTTTTAAAAAACTTTGATTTAACTACCCGTCGAATGAACAGGCCTGAAGACTATAAAACTTATAAATGGTGGAGTTAAAACAATGAACATTGTTTGAGACAAAAATTACGTAAGATAATTTTAGGAAAGAATTCAAGATAATTTTATGACCAAGGATTTGTAAGTGAGGTCAGCTGTTTAAGATCTTCGAACAAAAGAAAGTTTTTGTTAAAGATAAAAATGGAAAATAAGAGTTTTGGTATAAAAAAAGAACAGTTTTAAGAAAATCTTTGAAACAGAAATACATTAATAAAGCAAGAAACTGGTTGAAGATAAAGGTAAATTACTAAGATTCAGTGTTAAGATCTTGATAATAAAAGGAAAGATAACGGCGCCAGATCTTTGTTGACTCGGAAAAACCCCGGGAGGATTCAATCGATCCTACCTGTGTTATTTTATTATTATGTGTTCATGATTACAATACAATGATTTTTATAGTGATTTGATCGAGTTAATAATCGTAAAGAGAACAAGAATGCAGTGACTAAGTGCGTGCGAGTACAGGTGAAGTAAGCAGTTACCCTATTTTCGATTAAACACCCTGTATTTATAATAGAACTCAATAACTAATCTTCCAAAATATTTGGGATATTCCGTGTTGCAATCTTCAAAGTGCAAAGAATAAGTAAGAGTACGTTGAGTCCCTTTTGACACGTTAAATCTTCAAATTAGTTCTGACTTCCAAGGGAATCCAAGTGAATAACATGATGATAATGAAATCAAGATCCTGCAAAATACAAAACCATATTCATAGACAATAGCAATATTCATTAGTGATCTTCTAAGTCAGGATCATAATCATAAAATTTTAACCCCAAACAATTGTCTTCAAAATTTATATTCATTAACATATGAATGAAATATAAATTTTAAGTTGTACTCAAGAAGCATCCAAACGAATTTAATATTTAAGTTCCGATCATGTATCTAGAGAAGTAATGCATAGGTGGCGTGTCGCAGTGTGATCAGTCAGAAAATGATGAGTAAAATTTCATTTACTCTGCTTGATTAGACGTTAACCCATCCTTTTGTCTCCCCATCAACCCTTAAACTTTCGCCTGTTTAAGCTCACCAAGACTTCAATCATATCACAAAAAATCTTCCTTTTCTTTTCTAAAAGACGTCTTTAAAAATATTTCTAAAACATTTTCTTTCAAAACTCTTGTCTTCATCTTCTAGTCCGGTTTGGAAAAACAAGGTAAATATTTTTTTTTATTTAGTTATTTTTCATAAATTTTTCTTCTAATCATTCTCCTTGTTCTTTCAGCATCTCGAAGAGATCATTGCACGCTGCGAAGAACAGGCCAAACTCAATGACAATCTTCTGATGAACATCAACACCTGCTCATGTCTTCAATGTGGATTTGCAAATCTCATCAGCGACTCACTCTAGATGTGATCAGCAAATGGAGTGAAGAGCTGCATGCTCTGAATGGAGAGATTCTTCAAGCTTATGACGAACTTAACCACGCCCAAGAGGAGTTGAAAAAAGCCAAGGCCGATTTGGTCCATATGAAGTCGGTTATGTCGATCTTGAAGGAAAAATACCCTAATGTGGATGTTAGGCTTGCAGATGAAATCCTTGAAGGCTCATCATATTTTTAGGTTTTTTGGGTGTTATGTGGACAATGATAGATATATATTGTTTTCGTCAAAAATTACTCAGAATAATCACCCTTGAAGACTTAGATCAATTATGTAACCAATCTTTCGTTCGTGAGGTTAAGGGCTTGTAAAATATGTTGAGTTTCAAAGATGCGTGATAAAGAAAATATTTGGTAAAGAGATATGTCGACTAAACAAGGACTAAAGAACTAATGTATACATAAATAAAAAAATATGATGTAATTAAATAATGCAAAGAACATAAAATAATGCTAATTATAATAAGGATCTAATAATTAACGAAATAAAAGTAAAATTAGGGAACAAGAACACCGATATTTATTGACGAGAAAAAACGTTTAATCCTTATGGATCGCCGACATAAAAACCCTAGGAGAAAACAATCGTCCCTGCCTTTGTTCTCTTATTAATAGTTGTTAAAATGATTACAATGGTGGAATTCGGTTTATTGATATTGCTAAATGTGAGAAATGGAGATTAGAATATAGAGAGCAATGTGTGAATATAAGTGTGATGTCGTTAGCTGTAAGTCCCCTTGGATCGGATCATTAATAGTTTGCTCCAGTTATTTTGAGGTGCAGAATCCCTCACGATAACTTGGTGATTCACAACAAGCCTCTAGATTTTATGTTGCCTCGCAAATCTTCACCAGGCTAACGGAACAATTGTAACACCCAACATTTAAAAATATGGATTTCCAAAAATTTTCGCCTAACGGCGTTAAAGAAAGCGGAAAAAGGTTTTATAGTCCAAACCAGAAAATTCAGTTTGGCTTATTCATTCAAAAGGTGTTACTCATCATATCATAGAATATGTCTAAATGGAAACCCATCGATTGTCCAACATAAAGCAACCGATCACAAGGCCTTACAAATCTGAAAATTGCAAAACATAATTCAATGTCTAAAAGGAGTAGCAACTATGGGTAAACTAGAGTCATCTTCATAAGCTATCTACCCATGCCTCTCTCTTATTCATCAACGATCTTTAACTTGCTAAACCTGAGGGAACAACACATTTAAAGAAACAAGTGTTAGCTAACGAATTAGCTAAGTAAGAATACACAAGGTTTAGAAAGCATTTGTCCAATTAAAATGCTATAAAGATCGTTTTGCGACATTAGAATACATATCATTACATATCATCACATATCATCTCATTCATCATCTTTCATACAAAATAGGTCACCCTAATTGTGCCTAAACATCTTTAACATCATCACATAACACATCATAACATCATTTAAGTGTAACTGAAGTCACACCCGACTAGATGAACACACCTTACGGCTGTCCATCAATGTCGTTAAGGAATGGCAAGCCAATTCTAGGAGTAATCCGTATGTTCAATGACAATGGGGCTGGTAAGACCTCCCGTATTACTCTTCACGTTATACCTCGTTGCAAGGAGCCACCCGAGCAACCACATCAACGCTCTTAACCGGGCTAGAGCAAGTACGGGTTAAGCTTAACACTTTCACATCAAATTTACGAGCTCGATTTCACATCACATATAGTTTAGGTGTTTACACAACCTAAACAATCATCACATATACATCTTTTACGTTTGGGCCCTTAAACGTGCACGTGACATGGCAACTTAAAGAGTCTAGTGAACTAGATGAACAAGCCATACAAACATGCACATTTCAATACTCATCAATAAGTGTCATAAATCAATTCATCATAAGACATTGCATTTCATTTCCTAAGACAACATCACATATCGTTGGGACTGCATTTCAGGCCTCATTGGTCATTTGCATAGCCCATATAACCTCCCGTGTATCCCGATTACCCATAAATGATCAAGATATTAAATGGAAGTTATTATAAGAAAACCATCTTTTGTTGAACCCTCAGCATGTCAAAGTAATGTATCTTACCTCTTGGAAGCGTACAAAATGATAACGTAAGTTACCGAGCTTTGCAAGTATTCCCGACTACCTATAATCATTAAACGATATAATAAGCTAAACAAGTACCTACTTACTTTTGTTCATGAATCAATCCTAAGTATCTATAAACATGACCCATGACAAGGCTTGATGCATCGGACATTCGATTAATATTTTAAAGCTTACAAAACTCGACGAAACTCGACATTCACTCACTAAATTAACCTTTCTGGAAACTTGACATCACAATCATCTTTTAAAAGCATAACCATTAGAAATTAGACTCTCTTACGATTCCGTGGATAGCTTATTTGTTAAAAACGGAGTTACGGTTCAAAAGTTATGGCCATTTGAAAATTCCGTCGCTATTGCGTCGCAACTAAACGTCACTGTTTTTGAGTTGCGCCGCAGCTATAGAGTTGCGCCGCAACTAGTCCTGATTCTGCACAAAACTCATTGTTTAACCTCCAAAACTTAACCAAACACACCCCAAACGACCCGTAACCTTATGAACGACTTTTGTACCTCAAAATTCACCATTTTAAGACCATAATGATGCAATGAAATCATTGATTAACCCCTACTTGATTTGCATCACAATAACAAACGTTTTAGGTTACCGAATCGATCAAAACACACGTTTTTGACATCAATTGATCTTCTAATAACCTAGACCAGTTATGGATCTGATTATATTATTGAAATGACATAAAATCAATGTTATTATACCTTGAATACCTGGAGATTACAAAGAGGATATAAAAACTTGATCAAACACTCTCGAATCAACCAAACGAAGATGAAATCAAATAAGGAATTGATTATGGCAATGGGGAATGGTTAGGGCTCAAAGAGAAAAGGATAATATGAGTATTTAGAAGCTAATGACCTGCTCCAAGACCCTAATCCAGTTTTTTAGTTTCCACCTATGTCAAAACTAGTCCTTAGGCTTCCTTATGGCTCATATTTAGCTCAAAACTCCTATTGGGAATACTTACAACACATTAAACACTTTAAGCACATCAAAAGGCATATAAAACATATCTTAAGCACTTTAGCACATTAATCATTAAGGCACTAAAGCCTGACACATATAACATATTAAACACATATAGTCATTAAATCATTTATAGGCTTAACGGACACGTAATGTTGACTTAACGACTCAAGTCAACCATTAAATAAAAAGTTTGGGATGTTACAACAATGATTGACGACTTAACATGCAAAAATATGCTATAAATTTCGACAAATGTTCAACCCTAATCTCTATTAGGGTTCGATATATATAGGGATCAACACGATCTGGGCTACAGCGAGTCGGCTTCGCAAATCCAGTCCAACTCGACACCTTTATGAGGTCGTAATTGTGTCCTAGCCTCGTATTTGGCCCTGCAAATACGGGGTCGTATTTCCTACTGTGAAATGCGAGGTCGCATTTCACACTTAGCAGATTTATCATACATTTAATACTTAAACTTAATCTAGTATTCCATGCATAATACTAAGTTCATTAATGACAATCAAATTACAAATACATATTACAATATAAGCCCAAACAATATAGACTGCTATTGACATAGACGTGCACTTACAGACTTCCCCTTGGCAAGAGCTTCTAGACGTTAAAATAAATATGTCTTTGTCTTCTCTTTGTCATCAATCTACTTCCTCTGCTTTTTCTTCTTGCTTTTACTCTACTCCTTCTTAGTCTTAGTCCCAGTCTCAAAATCAGAATCTGACTCTGACTTTGACTCTGAAGGAGTATGAGTTAACCCTAACCGATTCTTCTCTTGATTCCTCATAGATCCTGGATCATAATAATAATCCACAATCTTTGCTCTAGCTCTCATATGAGCCTGTAGATCATACCCAAATCTCTTCTCCAGTCTATGCACAATCACAGGATGCAAATCTGACTTGGAAGAAGTATTAGTAGTATATTCGGTTTTGGTAGACTCACTATCCTAGGCACTAGCAATTTCAGTATCAAGAGCAACAACAATAGATTGCCCTACAAAACCCTTATCTAATCGATCAACATCAACATCTTTTGTAAGGGTTTTGGTTTGAGGTCCCTCATACTCAACTGCCATATCCAACTCTGAGACGATCAATTCTTGAGTCTGTGGAGCTTCTGAGGTTGTCTTGCCAGCAACACCAGGCTGGCTAGACTCTCCCTGAGTCTCTGTTCTTAACACATAACTTCCTCCTTGCTCTTGAGTATCTTAGAGAGAGAAAGTAAATTAGAGAGAAGTTGTTATGGAAATTATGATTAAGGCTTATTACAAAATAACTAAGGAAGGGGTATTTATACATTTCATCTAATTAACACTAAAACCCCTTTCACAATAACTAATTTACAATTTAACACCATTTTATAAACATGATGAGCCCGTTTGTTGAAGATCTTCAATGTTGAGTAGACCTTGAAGCTTTCTCATTGTCTTCAACGTCTTGTATCAACCTTGACATTGAATCTTCTCAACAAACATATAAATTTGACGATGACTCTCTAAGTCTTGATCTTCTCTTGCAACTTAGAATACTTTGGAAGCATCTTTGAAATCTTTGTAGCTTTTGAGCTTTCACAAGTTAAACTTTCGAGTTCCCCCTCAAATGAACAATCTTTGGATCTTAACAATCCAAGTATCTATCAAAAGAACAATCTTCATTCAATCTCAAACTTTTCTAATCATCAAACAAATGGTCAATTACTCAATAAATCTTTCAGATATCGACCATGTATATTATCTTGAATATACTCGATCTCGAATCAATCCTTTAACTTTCTTAAAAAAATCTCTCAACTTAACACTATAATTATTCACTCTCTTCATCTAAACTAACAATCCTTTGAACATCCAAACACAACAATCATCCTCGAACAAATTCTACCTATGTCCATGAACTCTATCTATCAATCATAAAATCATTTCCCCCCCTTATGATGAAAATGAGAAACGGTTTCATCATACAATAATGATTGTTAGCATAAACGATAGATCACAACAAACAATATTCTACCAAATGAGCCCAACCCAATTGCCAATTCCCAATGAACCTATTGGTGAACTAGAATGTAAGGTTGTGTTGTTGGAAAAAGATTTTATAATGGTGTTGGTGTTCTTTGTGTTTGTGTGAAGAGAAATGAAATCCGGATAAAATTAATTCGTTAAAACAACCAAAAATCAAAAATGAAATCACTGGGTCCATGAAGTATTCTTCAATATCGAAAAATCAACAAATGAAATTCGATAGAAACATGTTGACCTGGCTTTTTGAGAACTTTAGGGAGGGTATTCATTTCTTTTAGCCCTTTCTCACATCATTTCACCGTAACCTCTCACTTTTTGACTACTCCCTCATGTCCTATTTGCACAAATATCATCACACTCATATACCGTCACAATCTTGAATTGAGAATATAACTCTGGGGTTAGATCTCATAGGCGGTGACAAGATCATGAAGTTTTGATGAGTGGCTTAAACTCTCATGTACAAATCTAACACCAAACTTCAATAGAGATGATCGAAAATGGTTTAAAAGTTATCCAAAGTTTTTAATAATATGACAAAAGAGTTTGAACACTTGGAAGTTTTGGTTTTATAAACAAACTCCTCCTAAATATATGCATGATTTGAACAAATTGTTTTGCATATAAAGGGAGAGTAAAATGATTGTAGGTTGCTCACAAACATTAAAAATGAGACTACGAAGGCAGTACACAAAGGCGTTCGATGCCTTGCATCTCATCCTAATATGTTGTGAGTAAGTCAAAGACAAAATAGATAAAAATGATTAAAAGAGAAAATCTTTTTGGATTTTTTCAAAAATAAGAATAATAAAAATCTTTTTGGATTTTTCAAAAAGTTAAGAAAATGAAACTATTTTTGTATTTTTCTAAAAATAAAGAAATTACAAAAACGGTTTTAGCACGGGTTATACACTAATGTGTGTATAAGCCACTTTTCATCAAATCACTTGGAAATTACCTTTGGAACCCATTTGAGATTGGGCCCAACGGTTTTTGACTTGTTAAAAGACCAAATGTAAGTCTCATTGATTTGATGAATTGACGTTACATTCCACGAAAAACTAAAACCCGGTGGTTTAGTTGAAAAGAGTTTTCGTAGAACCAACGGTGAAAAATCATTTGATTTCTTTGAAAAACATCCAATCTTGGGAGATGGAGTTGAAAAATGATTTTTCGAACCAAAATCATTCACTTTTTGCACGACTACTTTCACAGGTTTTGGTGCAAGATCAAAAAGTTCCGAAAAAGAATATTTGAATGATTTTGATTCAGTTGACTTAGATTTATAAATCGGTTGCCATTTAGATTTCATCAACTGAGATTTGGCTTGAGAAATATGGTCAGAATTATCCTTGAATGATAGAAAAGACACTAAAGTAGTTATTCCATCAAAATTTGGTTTCTTAGCATACTTCTTACCCTTTTGCAAGGAGTAATTAGTAAACTGAGAGACTTTTCTTTCAAAAGGTTTTGAAGATTTACCCGTGTAAACCCTCTTTGGAACATCAACGTTAGGTTTGGATGGCTCGGGTTTTAAAAAACATTTAGAAACCTCAACCTTATTAGAAACACAATCAAAACTAGTTTGAGTTGAGGTCTCAATGGTGTTAACCACATCACAATTAGTTTGCACAGGGAATTCACAACTTCACATATAGGACAATTATATTGTGTTTGCAATATACTCTCAAGGTCAGAAATTAGTTAGAAGAAGCAGAACAATGATTTGGACTTTGAAAAGATTTATATTGTGTTTGCAATTCACTCTCAAGGTCAGAAATTCTTTTTGTCAAAAATGTTTCGTTTGAGTGAACTTGCAAATAGTTGTCTTCAAGACACTTAATTTGAACACAAAATTTTTTTCTCTCTTCTTCAATTTTTCGCTCATAAATGATGGACTTGTTTCGCAACGCATGGTTAAGCTTAGAAAACGTTTGTTGCAAAATAAGTTCGTTGATTTGACTGTCCAAATTGTTTTGATTGAGCTCTGTGAAAGAATTGTGCAACTCATTTGTTAATTTGAAAATCTTTGATTGTAAATGATCATTTTCTTTTTGAAGACTTTCCACGTTTGACAAAATGAGATCATTCGCAGATTTAAGCTCTTTGTTTTCAAATTTGAGTTGGTCAATTTCAAGTTGAAAACTTTTGTGTTGTTCCATGAGTTTGTGACTCGTCTCATACATGAATCGTTTTTCTTGAAAACGAATGACAGCACATGGAACATGTTTTTTGAAAAACCTGGGAATAAAATTACATGTACACCGACCATAGTCATGATCATATAATTCATCCCCTGTAGGTTCTTGAATGAACATAGTTGTCAACTTATCTGGCACATTGAACATTATTGACTCAAAATTTTTCAAACTCTGATACGAAGAAATAATGGATTTCAAGTCATTATTTTCAGACACAAATCATTCACGCGCTTCCAAAAGATCTTTAAATTTCTTGTAAACATCCTCATACTCTCGATACATACGAACAACACAAGCGTTTCCTTGAGAACATGAACACTTTTGACTATGATGAAAATTATATGATCCAAAGCTTGGTTCAAGTTTGATTGGTTTGGTTGACATTTTTGAAACAAAACTTGATGACAATCTAATTAAAAACCCAAGACAAGTACTAAAAAAACTTAGCCCAACTAAATTTAAATTGCAGCCCAATCCAAGAAGACGAAATGGTTTAGTCCAAAAGGAAATTTCAACCCAAATGAAACTATATGTAAATTCTTGGTCCAATCCCACTCTTTAGTTAAATCTAAGCCGAAACACACATTTGTAACTAACAAAAATATAATGAACACATTTAACTTCAAAACGAATAGACGAACAACAAAAAAATTAAACATGTTCACTCGATTTCCGTTGTTCTTTCTGTCTTCCTGGGTTTACTAACATTAAAAGAACAACAAAGTCACTCTTTATATTTCAGAAAGAAAATCCTTTCTTGAATTTGAACGCACACTATGAAGAGAATAATGAATAGACCAAATATCAACAATTCCACTAGTCTCAACTCTCAAGAAAGCACATAAAAATAGCACGGTGAACAGCCAATAACTCAAGAAAAACGCCACACATCGACACAAGTTAACAACCAAGAGTTCAAGTCTTAACAAAAAATTTGAAAAATTTTGTGGATTTGTTCTATTTGCCGAGCAGTGAGCTCGACAAATGATTAAAATGGGTTGATTTGTGTTGTTTGCCGAGCAACGAGCTCGACAGATGGTATGAGTTGAGATGAAAATTTGGCTAAGTCCAACTCGGAAAACAACTATATTCAAGTCGGCAGAAGGCTTAAATTGCACATGTCGGCAAATACGAGAAATTGTATGAAATTGGTCGAGTTTTTAAGTCGGTAAATGGAAGAAATCAAGAACGACTTCGGACAACAATTAAATTCAGACTTGGTCAGAAATTCAACTCGACAAACAGTAAATGAAGGATTTCGATGTTATGGAAAAATTGAAGTTGGCAAACACAAGATTGAATCGACTTCTGCAAATGAGTAATATGGTGGCTTCAGTTAACTCGGCAAACTGAAGAACTGTCCAACTCGGTAAATAGAGTAAATCAATGTTGATCGGAATCTGGTAATAATGGTCGGAAAAATGCAACAACCTTGTCAGGAAACTACAAATCTCTATTACTCCTTCAGTTTTTTGAACGAGAACTTGAAATCACCACCAATCAACTCAGAAAACAACCGCGATCAAATCCTGACCAAGAAAATCAGATTTCACGTTCGTAGGAAAAGTCGTCGGAGAAATTAAAGTGATGATAACTTTGTTGTTTCTTTGAGTTAAACCTTGAAACCACCACCAAATACTCAGAAAACAACTCTGCACAAACCCCGGGTGAAAACTTTATGATCTCAACTCGTCGGGAAAAATGACTTCGCCGAAATCTCAACAGTTAACCAATCGGAAAAATGACAAACATCAACAAGATCAGTTTTTAATGGCGAATAAAACCTGATGATTTTCAAGTTAATTCGATGCAAAACGGCGATTAATCGAAGAAAGAAGTTTTTAAGATGAAAAGTTGTTGCTCTTTTTATCTTTTTTTTATTATTATATGTCGATAGAAACAATGAATCACCCACACGTGATGCTACAGTAGCTTTAAACAACAAAACGTTTGACTTTTCTTTTTATCAATATGCCGAGCTCACTTAAACAACAAAAAATTGGATTCAAGAATCAAAATTGAACGATAATCAATCAAATTTAACACTAATCCACTCCTGAAATTAACTCAGAATCACAATCCAGCTTCAAATTCTGTGAAAAATATTAAAAATTAGATTCAAAATTAAGCTCAAAAACACTAAAATTTGAACAAAATCGGTTGAAATTATGTTCATCGATGGTTCAGATTCACCGATTATGCTCTGATACCAAATGTAATGTATGTAATTGAGCTTTACTATGTATATTAGTGTGTGTTAATGGAGGTTGTGTGTGTGTTAGTGTGTGTAGAGGAGAGGTAGAAGATGAAGTTAGAGAGAGAAAGTAAGTTAGAGAGAAGTTGTTATGGAAATTATGATTAAGGCTTATTACAAAATAACTAAGGAAAGGGTATATATACATTTCATCTACTTAACACTAAAACCCCTTCCACAATAACTAATTTACAATTTAACACCATTTTATAATTCTTACAAAGACATTGGAAGTCTTTGGTTTGTCCAAAGGAATCCAACATCAATTCAGTGCACCGTATGAACCACAACAGAATGGAGTTGCTGAAAGAAAGAATATGACTCTAATCGAGAAAGCCAGAACAACACTTGCTGATTCAGGGCTCCCTACTATGTTTTGGGGGGAGGCAGTAAATATAGCTTGTCATATTTTAAATAGGGATTCTGTAGTTAAGCGTCATAATAAGACATGTTATGAGCTTCTACATAAGAAGAAACCAAATTTACAGAATGTTGAACCATTTGGTGACCATGTACTTTCTTGAAGTATCTACCTCAGTCAAAGTTTGATCCAAAGGTTGAAGAGGGATTTTTCAAGGGTTATAAACCGGGTACTCCAATTCGACGGGTTTATAACAAATTGACCGGCAAAGTTGACTTGGGTACAAATGTCAAGATTGTCAGTCATAAACCCGCTGTACATTCTGGAACTGGCAAGAATTTTGATTATGACAGTGTATTTCGTTCATCACACGATCCTGCTTCTTATTCAGATCCTGAAATAGTGGATGATGTGATCATTTTAAGAGATCATATGGATTATTCCACTACTTCTACATCTTCTCCTGCTCAAAATGTTGATACTACTCCAACCAAAGTTCAGCCTACTGTTGATGGTGAAGGTAGTAAGGAATAGAATAAGCGAACAGATTCGGATGATTCTGTACCCGAGAATACTACACCACTTACTCCGTCAATGGTTTCACTGCCTGATGATGATCCTATTTCTGAAGAATCGGAAGATGATTTTAGCTCTCCTGAGTTTCAGATTAGAACAAATTTAGGAGAAAGTCTGAATGTTGATTCGGTTCCTCAATATCGAGTTAATAAGGATCATACAGTTGAAAATATTCTTGGTAATGCTACAGAACCTGTTTGAACTAGAAATCAGTTGAATAAGGAACTGACTAGTTTGTTCTGTGAAGTAAAAGACACTGGACTAATAACTGAGTGTTTATATTCTGGTTTCATTTCACAAGTAGAACCTAAGAATGTTAAGGCAACACTTCAAGATCCATGTTGGGTTGAAGCTATGCAAGAAGAGTTAGCTCAATTTGAAAAAGTTGGAGTATGGGAGTTAGTAGATGTGCCTAGAAGTAAAGAACTGATTGGAACTTGTTGCGTATTTAAATGCAAACGAGATGACAAAGTGGTCGTTACTAGGAATAAGGCACGGTTGGTAGTTCAGGGGTTTGCACAACGAGAAGGATATGACTATAACGAAACTTTTACACCAGTTGCTAGGATTGAAGCTATAAGGTTATTTTTAGCCTATGCAAGTTTCAAAGGTATAAAGGTGTATCAGTTAGACGTTAAGAGTGCCTTCTTATATGGTGAAGTTAAAGAAGAAGTATATGTTCACCAACCACTGGAGTTTGAGGATCCGAATTATCCAAGAAGAGCATATCGACTTGATAAGGCTCTTTATGGATTACATAAAGCACCCAGAGTGTGGTATGAGAAGTTGTCGACACATCTGCTGATAAATGGCTTTACAAGAGGATCGATAGACAGCACATTGTTTATTAAATGGAGGAAGCGAGATTATCTAATTGTACAAGTTTATGTAGATGACATCATATTTGGTTCATCTAACACAAAGATGTGCAAAGAGTTCGAAATGAGTATGAAAAAGGAATTTGAAATGAGTGCTTTGGGGGAACTACAATTTTTCCTCGGACTGCAAGTAGATCAAAGGAAAGATGACATCTTGGAAAGGTTTCAAATGTTAGAGTCCAAGTCATATGGTACTCCTATTCAGCAGAATCATGGTTTAGGAGTTCTTGATCCTAAGGATGAACTTGTGAATGCAACTTATTATCGTGCTATCATTGGCTCATTGATGTATCTGACTGCTTCGTGTCTAGATATGATGTTTGCTGTTTGTTTATGTGCTAGATTCAAACTAGTCCGAAAGAGTCACATGTGGTTGTAGCAAAACGTATTCTACGTTATCTTAAGGGAAACCAAGGGCTTGGTCTATGGTATCCTATGGGAAGAACGTTTGATTTTGTTGCATATACTGATTTGAACTTTGGCAGTTGTAACAATGACAGGAAGTCTACGACTGGAGGTTGTCAATTTTTAGGAGGAAGATTAGTATCGTGGCAGTGCAAGAAGCAAACATGTGTTGCTCAGTCTTCATGTGAGGCAGAGTATATGGCTGCGGGTAGTTGTTGTTCCCAGGTATTATGGATTCAGCAACAACTTCGTGACTACGTTATGGATTTTCTTGATACTCCTATTAGAATAGACAATAAGTCAGCTATAGATATCACTAATACACTATCATGCATAAGGTCACCAAGCATATTAATATTAGACATCATTTCTTACGTGATTGTGCCCAAAAGAAGCTAATTCATTTCATTTATATACCAAAGCATTTGATAAGACTTGGTTTGAGAAGTTAATTCTTCTCAATGGGGTGAAGAATGTTGATTCATATTAAATCTCTCAAAGAACTAATTTTGTAAGTTTGTGTCTGTAAATAGCTAGAGTCATAAAAATACAAAAAGAGTTCTTAGTGTCATATAAAATGAGAAAATAAAAAAATATATGGGAGAGATTTAAGTTGATGCTTTAAGATGATTAGACGTGAGGATACTTAGCTTTTAAGTCTGCTTAATCGTAATATAACTGCTTAGCTCGGGAAACAATGCATTTCTATGTGGTGCAGAAGCTACACCAATAGTAGATGCTGAAGGTATTGCTGGATATGTTGCTTATGACAATACACATTCGAATGTCAAGAGCAATATACAATCTTCTCATTCTATGCCAATGAGTATGAGTTCTGCAGAAGGAAGAATGAGTGTTTACTCAGCCTCTTGTAGTGCTCATGAAGCATTTATCGGAGGAAAGATTACTGATCCTGCAGTAATTGATGAAGATTACAATCAAATAGATCCTGAAGATTTGGAAGAAATGGATCTACAATGGCAGCTAGCTATGCTCACTATTAAGGTCAGAAGATTCACTCAGAGAACTGGGAGACCTATAGGTAATGGCACTAAAGGCTTCGACAAATCCAAGGTGAAATGTTATAACTGCGATGGATTTGGTCATTTTGCATGAGAGTGTCAACGACCTAAGAGGATTGATAATACCGTTGCTGGTCATCAAAATTACAATCAAGGCGGTATTACTCCGAGTAATCATAAAACGCAAGCAATGATTACATATCCGCTACTCCACAACAGCCAGTTTCGTCACCATTTTCGGAGTCAAAGGCTGTTGTTGTTCAAAATCCAGATGGTACTTATCAATGGGATACACAATCTGATGATACCTCGAATCATGCCTACATGGTAGAATTATATGATGAGGTAGCTGCAACAATTGATTATGCTGTATACTCAAGTGAAGAAAGTGCATCTGAGATAGTTCAGAAGAATGTATGTAATGTTGTTGAGACTGTACGATCTGAGAGTGTACAAATGACAGCAGTAAAAGCATCTGAAGAAAAGGAAGAGTCATCGAGTCTTGTTGATGATATTACTATGAAGAGCATTGAAGAACAGATGAAGAACTTCATGATACCTGAAGGTATGACAACTAAAGACTTTGTTGCATACATGGCAGAGTGCAAGGCTGCAGATCAGAAGGTATCTTGTTCTTTATCTTCTATAATTGACGTTTGTAAAATGGTGTTAGATTTAAAACTTGAGATATTGAAATTGAAAGAAAATTTAACTAGTTTAACTGCTGAAAATGTTATTCTTAAGAAGGAAAGTAACGTGACTAAAGATCCTGATTTACTTCTACAAAGAGATCACCAACAAACTGAATTAGGTTTTAATCCAGATGAAGTAGTATACTACACATTGAAAGACTGTGATACAGTTTTCTATGATAAAGAAGTATCTATAAAAAGGATTGAACCTAAATCAAAAATTGATAAAGTTTGGTGTGTGGAAAATAAAGAAGAATGGTTAGCTGAACAAATTCCATATAAGGATAGACATTGTGCTCCTTTTAAACCAGTAAAAACTATGGAAGAAGCAATACAGACGCTTGATACCATAAATGAAATGAAGGAGTACGGTATACCAATCCCTGAAATAGAGAATGGTCAATCTAGAAAACAACAAGTAAAGAAGTGCTATAATTGTCGTGAGAAAGGCCATATAGCTATTGAATGTCCAAATAGGAAGGTCAAGAATCCTAAGAATGACAGTCAAGTCAAGTCAAAGGATGTTAGTGATATTCCTAATACTAAAGGGAAGGGTAAACTAGTTGAACAAGTAACTTTACCAAAATTTATGAGTGCATATAAAAGGGATTATTATGAGGAGTATGCAAAAAGACATCCGGATAATAAAAATGCACAGAATTATGTTAAGTTATTTAGAAATGTGTCATATGGAGAGTCTACTGTTACAGATCAAAGGATTAATGTCAATAGATCTAAGACTCCAAAACGACAGGGACCTTCACAGAATACTACTTCTAGTAGTGTAAGTCCGAGTCGTTCTCGTACACCTCAAAGGAGTAATTCACCTAGGAAGATGGCTCAACAAAATCGATCTCCTCCTTTTAGAATTAATAGTTCGTCTAAATTCTATGATTGATTAGGAAGTCAACCTAGATTTGCTACTCACTCACCAAGGAATTCACCTCCTAAGACTCGTTTCACTTCACCTAAGAAACAGTCTGTGACAGCATCTTCATCCAAGGCTCCATTACAGAGCGATGGATATTAGACCGAACTGATCATTAGAGATGAATTCGGAAAACCTAAACCTCAAAAGGTTTGGGTTCCCTTCAGAAACTAACCATCTTATTGTCTGATGTGCAGGGAGAACCAAGGAAGCCTATCAGTCTTTGGTATGTTGACAGTGGATGCTCTCGGCACATAACAGGGGACAAAAATGTTTTGTCCAATTATGAAGATGTAAATGGTTCGTATGTTAGTTTCGCAGGTCCCAAGGGCGACAACATCTCGGGCCAAGGTGATGTTGTCAATGGGAAGATTACGCTGGAAAAAGTCAATTATGTGGAACAATTAGCACATAATTTATTAAGTGTTTCTCAGATTTGTGACAAGGGTAACAATGTCCATTTTAATGAGAAAGAAGCACTTATTTTGAAACCAGGATATGTTATTCCTGAAGACTGGATCCTACTGAAAGCTCCTAGGAAGAGAGACATCTATGGCCTTGTGTTAGGTGTTGATGATCCAAAGGAGTCTGTTTGCTTGTTATCAAAAGCAAACGAGAGACATATCAATTTCCGAAAGATGAATGACATTGTCAAACATGGTTTGGTTGAAGGCGTTCCCATGAAACGGTTTGGAATGGAAGACAAATGTGTACCTTGTCTGAAAGGTAAACAACAAAAGTCTGCACATAAACCGAAACAAGAAAATTCTATTGCCAATCCTTTCGAGTTACTTTACATGGATTTATTTGGTCCAGTAAATGTAAGAAGTATCGGTGGGATGTACTACTGTTTGGTGGTTACTGATGATTACTTGAGATTCTCATGGGTATTCTTTCTTAAATCGAAAGATGAAACTCCGCAAATTTTGATAAATTTCTTTGTCGAAACTGAAAACATTTATGGAGTTCGTGTTAAGAGAATCAGGAGTGACAATGGAACAGAATTCAAGAATAATGTGATGGATGTCTTTTGTTTGTCAAAGGGAATCCAACATCAATACAGTTCTCCGTATGAACCACAACAGAATGGAGTTGCTGAAATAAAGAATAGGACTCTAATCGAGACAGCCAGAACTATGCTTGCAGATTCAGGGTTTCCTACTATGTTTTGGGCCGAGGCGGTGAATACAGCTTGTCATATTTTAAATAGGGTTACTATAGTTAAGCGTTATAATAAGACATGTTATGAGCTTCTACATAAGAAGAAACCAAATT
Source organism: Erigeron canadensis (assembly GCF_010389155.1). NCBI lineage: Eukaryota > Viridiplantae > Streptophyta > Magnoliopsida > Asterales > Asteraceae > Erigeron > Erigeron canadensis. The sequence goes on from NC_057765.1 coordinate 20,981,712, forward strand.
TACAGAATGTTGAATCATTTGGTGTACCGTGTACTTTCTTGAAGTATCTACCTCAGTCAAAGTTTGCTTCAAAGGTTGAAGAGGGATTTCTCATGGGTTATAAACTGGGAACATCAATTCGACGGGTTTATAACAAACAGACCGGCAAAGTTGATTTGCGAACAAATGTCAAGATTGTCAGTCATAAGCCCGCTATTCATTCTGGAAGTGGCAAAAACTTTGATTACGATAGTGTGTTTAGTTCACTACATGGTCCTGATTCTTATTCAGATCCTGAGACAGTTGATGATGTGATTATTTTAAGAGATCACATGAATAATACTCCTATATCTCCGTCTACTCGAAATGTCGATACTACTCCAACCAACGTTCAGTCTACTAGTGATGTTGATGAAAGTGGTAAGGACAAGAATAAGACACCAGATTCAGATAATAGTGAACCCGTGAACAGTACACCACTTACTCCATTGAAGGTTACACTACGTGACGATGATCCTATTTCTGAAGAATCGGAAGATTATTTTAGCTCTCCTGAGTTTCAGATTAGAACAAATTTAGGAGAAAGTCTGAATGTTGATTCGGTTCCTCAACATCGAATTAATAAGGATCATCCAGTTGAAAATATTATTGGTAATGCTACAGAACCTGTTCGAACTAGAAATCAGTTGAATAAGGATTTAACTAGTTTGTTTTGTGAAGTGAAAGACACTGGATTGATAACTGGGTGTTTATATTCTGGTTTCATTTCACAAGTAGAACTTAAGAATGTTAAGGCAACACTTCAAGATCCATGTTGGGTTGAAGCTATGCAAGAAGAATTAGCTCAATTTGAAAAACTTGGAGTTTGGGAGTTAGTAGATGTGCCTAGAGGTAAAGAACCGATTCGAACTCGTTAGGTATATAAATTCAAGCGAGATGACAAGGGGATCATTACTAGAAATAAAGCACGTTTGGTTGTTCAGGGGTTTGCACAATGAGAAGGATATGACTATAACGAAACTTTTGCACCAGTTGCTAGGATTGAACCTATAAGGTTATTTATAGCCTATGCCAGTTTCAAAGGTATAAAGGTGTATCAGTTAGACGTTAAGAGTGCCTTCTTATACGGTGAAGTTAAAGAAGAAGTATATGTTCACCAAACACCGGGGTTTGAAGATCCGAACTATCCAAGAGAAGCATATCGACTGGATAAGGCTCTTTATGGATTGCATCAAGCACCCAAAGTGTGGTATGAAATGTTGTCGACACATTTGTTGACAAATTGTTTTGCAAGAGGATCAATAGACAGCACATTGTTTATCAAGTGGAAGAAGCGAGATAATCTAATTGCATAAGTTTACGTGGATGATATCATTTTTAGTTCATCTAATATAAAGATGTGCAAAGAGTTTGAAATGAGCATGAAAAATGTATTTGAAATGAGTGCTATGGGGGAATTATAATTTTTCCTCGGACTACAAGTAGATCAAAGGAAAGATGGATTCTTTATTCACCACTCTAAGTATGTCGATGACATCTTGGAAAGGTTTCAAATGCTAGAGTCCAAGACATATGGTACTCTTATTCAGCAAAATCATGGTTTAGGGGTTCTTGATCCGAAAGATGAACTTGTGGACGCAACTTATTATCGTGCTATTATTGGCTCATTGATGTATCCGACTGCTTCGCGTCCAGATATTATGTTCGCTGTTTGTCTTTGCGCTAGATTTCAAGCTAGTCCGAAAGAGTCATATTTGACTGCAGCAAAACGTATTTTATGTTATCTTAAGGGAAACCAAGGGCTTGGTCTATGGTATCCTATGAGAGGAACATTTGATTTTGTTGCATATACTGATTCGGACTTTGGCGGTTGTAACAATGACAGAAAGTCTACAACTGGAGGTTGTTAGTTGGTAGGAGGTAGATTAGTGTCATGGCAATGCAAGAAGCAGACATGTGTTGCTCAGTCTTCATGTGAGGCGGAGTATATGGCTGCTGGTAGCTGTTGTTCCCAGGTATTGTGGATTCAGCAACAACTTCGTGACTACGGTATGGATTTTCTTGATACTCCTATTAGAATAGACAATAAGTCAGCTATAGACATTACAAATAACCCTGTCATGCATAAGGTCACCAAGCATATTGATATTAGACATCATTTCTTGCGTGATTGTGCTCAAAAGAGGTTAATTCATTTGAAAAAGGTTATAACTAATGATAATTTAGCTGATTTGTATACCAAAGCATTTGATAAGACTCGATTTGAGAAGTTAATTCTTCTCAATGGAATGAAGAATGCTGATTCATATTAAATCTCTCAAAGAACTAATTTTGTAAGTTTGTGTCTGTAAATAGCTAGAGTCATAAAAATACAAAAAGAGTTCTTAGTGTCATGAAACTCATAAAAATGTGAAAAATCTGAAAATGACAAAAATATGATGAGATTTAAGTGAATGTTGTAAGATGATTAAAAGTGAGGATACTTAGCTTTTAAGTCTGTTTAATCGTAATATAACTGCTTAGTTCAGTGATTACAATTTGGGATATATTGGTAGACACAAAGTAGCAAGGTTTCCTTAATCCGAACTTAATTTATACAATGTTCTTGTGGGAAACATATTAACATATATGGCTGAGAATGCTTGCTTTTCAGTAATGAATTGATCTAGTCCTTAAATTTTGTGAAAGATCTAGCATTACTATAAGATTTGTTTAATGTATAGGCAAACACCTCTACCAATCATGAGCATGAAAGTTAAATGTGATATTGTTTATGCAAATGAAATGAATGAAAATTAAGGGGCTAATGTGGTCTTTGAGATTCAGACAAGTATGTCCTCGGGGTTGTCAGAAAATTCGCTACATGGGTCTCATAGAAAATCACGGGTTCCTTATAAATAATGAAATGCAAAAGCAAATAAGTTAAATCACAAAGTAATTAAATTCTGTTATCTAAAAAGTGTCTCATGATTTGTTTAAGGATGTTTTTGTATATATATTGAATATTTGTTATCTTAGTGCTTGTATCGATTACAGAAGTATATCTGAATGTGGGTCACATAAGTTCACAAACTATTCAATGGCATATTAGGCTACTCAGGTTACATGGTGACTGTCCTTGGCCAGGGTATGTCGAAAGTGTTATAACTCAAAGGAAACTGGAAGTACCGAGTGTTTAAGAGGACAAATATACCGGTAATCGTGGTTGGGTCACTATTCATAACTAATAATAAGAGAATTATTTCTCACTTGCAGATTTATGTAAATGCTAATCTAATCTAATTTGCAAAAACTTAAGATTTCTTGTAAATAAATAAAGTAGCTTAGTTTTATTTTTATTTTTATTTTTATTTTGTTTCGTCTTTATTTTTATTTTTATTTTTGTAATAAGTGTCAGTATGTGTGTCAAACTAGTTCTTATTGCACGAGAGATTTGATAAGCATTAAAAGTTATAATTCTTAGTGAATTATATAAGTGTTGTTGCTTACGGTATAAATGTTTAAAAGATATATTTTCTAATTAATACATAAGTTGTTTAATTTAGAAAATGAAATGTTTTGAAAATTGAAAAGTCAAAATATTTTTGAATATGTTTCAAGTAAACTTTTGAAATTTCAATTGTTTTTGGTTGATAAGTATGCTTGACAAAGATTAGACTTGCCTTAGATCTTGTAATGATTGCTAGGTTAAGATTTTGGTTGTTTTGCATATTTGTGATTTTTTTTATTGTTTTTGGTGCATTGATGAAGTTTGTTAAGTGTGCATGTTACAGATAATAAACTCATTTTAGATGTAATAGGCATCAAAAATTTTAGATTGTGATTGAAGGCAAAATTATTTTCGCATGCTTATTAGAATTGCATTGCGACGGACAATAAAAGTTGCTCAGAAATTACAAGAATTGTGCTACAAGGATGGATTGCCTTGTATTTAACCTAAGACTTTTTGTGATAGGTTATATTTTTGTATTGTCAAGATCACAACCTAAGATGTAATGTGATAGGTTGTTGATATGATTTTTTAATGTATTGTATTGCATTATACATTAAATATGTTTTAATGTAAGTTTGCATTTGTTTAAAGTTAAACATCAATGAAGAAATGATCGATTTTATATCAAGATTATAATGTACGATTTATTTTATACATTATTTTGATGAAAAGTTAGTACGGATGATTTACGATTACATATTCGAGTAGATACAGGTTTTTGGTAACGAGTATCTACAGGTTTATGTTTCTGGAATTTTTTCTTGTTTAGATTTCTGGAAAATTCACTAAAATTGGCTAAGGAATGCAACTTGTGTATTTTTTAAGTTCGTCCGTGCTGACGTCAACAAGAAGCCCACGAAGTTCGTCTTCGGCCCGACCCACGAGCTTGGATATAAATATGGGTTATAACCTTGATTAATTTACCTTAATCCGAAAATTAAACCCTAAATTTTACCACACGAAGCAGCTACCTCGTGCCACTATTCATTCGTCTCCTTTTCGATCGATTTCACCCTCTTTTCGTGATTATCATCCAGGATTGTTGGTAATTTCATGATATACGATGGAATATTGATGGTCTTAACTTTAAAATCAACGGATTTAAGTCGTTATAATGCCCGCTTTTTTAATCTACCTCGTGTGAACAATTTCACGAACGAACTAAGGATTGAATCTTTGATATTTGATGATTTGGACTAAAATTGGACTTAAAATCGGATTAATTGTTGTTTGTACATCTTACATCTAACAAAAGTTCACATTAACATGTTTCAAATCAAGATTAATTGAGGAATCTATGGTTCTGTTACTATTCACACGAAGCACGAAGAACTTTCACTTCGTGTTCATCTAAATCGATTTTTGATTATTTTCTGGGCATTAAGACACTAATATTCATGATTAACAAGTCCACGTTGATGATTAATTTTGAATTTGCTCAAATTGGTTATCATATGGAGATGTTCCTCGTTCAAATTTTCTGGGTTTCATACTTGGCTCGTGCTGACGTCACGACGAGGGATATCCTCCTCGTGATGACGTCATCACTAAGCAGAATACCAAAACCCTAATTTTTAGTTTTTGTTAATTCTAACTTCGTTTTTTCTTGTCGTTTTTGTCTGTTTTTGTGCAGCTGTGGCTGGACAAGGTGATAATGCTCGTTTGTTCGCAAAAGAGCACAATGCAACACTCGATCTTAGCATTACGCAGACGGGGTGCACTCCAGAGTTTCACGGTGTTCTCCAGTTTCTTGCACGTTGTCGCATTAGCTTTGCGTTGACCGAGAACCCTCCGTTGGTGATAAGTCTTATTCGGGAGTTTTGGAACTCAGCCCGATCAGTGCAGATGGGTGATCATTTGTACATTCGCACTTCGGTTAGAGGACGTTCTATATCATTCTCAGCTGGAGACTTAAGGACTTTTTTACGCTTAGGTGTTGATGACATAGAGCAAGGTCCTACTGAGTTTACAGAAGAATTATGTGACGGTGCTCTACGTCGTATGGGTTATGCTGGTAACATTACATACCCATACTTTAGGAACAATCTTCGCGGCTAATGGAAGCTCCTTGCTTACTATTTGTTGAGGTCTATGAGTCATCAGAGTACGGGTCATGATCAGATGAACATCCAAAATGCATCTCAGTTGGTTGCTTTGGTGCTGAAGAAGCCATACAACTTTTCTCAGTACATTTTTGATAATTTTGAAAGGCAAATGAGATCATTTGGAACCGACAAGAAGTTTTACTTGTTTCCAAGATTTGTGATGATCATAATTCGTCACTTTGCAGCTGAATTGTCATTTGACGGTCCTACGTTCAATTTAGGTCGTCTTACTTATAAGGCTTTTGTTGAAAGTATGAAGCACGTGTCGGGAAGAAATGTTCCGATTGAGGTTGATAATCCACCTTTGTTCGGACATTTGATTAATCCTAACTATGTTGCACCTCGAAAAGGTTGTGAAGATGAAGAACGCGTTGCTGCTGCTGGTGATGATCAGGCTCAAGATAATCCTCAAAAAGAGCGAGCTGATCAGTTTGAGGGACTTAATGATGTTCTTTTGTATGCTGGAGATCTGGAGAATGATCCAGATATGGATGCTCTTATGCAGGATGTTGATGATCCCGCAAATCTTGTGCCACCAACTACTGGAGTTTCTTCTTCTACCTCTGCTCCAGTTGATGTTGATGTTGGTCCTTCTGAATTCCCTGCTAATGTTGTTGAGGATTCAGAAGATGAAGAAGAGGAAGAAGGGTTGCCAAAGCGAAGAAGAAGACAAGCAAGATCTCAAGCTGAAGTTGATAGGGAATATGCTGCTTATAATGAAGCCATGGAGAGGTCTCATGCACCTACTGTTGGTGATACTCCATTGGTTGCTACTTTAAGAGCTTCTGTTTCTGAGATTCATGTTTCTGTGTTTGCTACTTCTGCTGCTGGTGTTGTTGTTGGGGAGAGAAGGTCGAGACCAACGTTTATCATTAGAGGAATTGGTTCTCGCGCACAAGTTGTTACTGAGGCTACAACTGTTACGATTCCTACTGCTCTGGAGTCTACAGTTCGTCAAGAGCCAGAGCCGACACTTGTTGCTCCTAGGCCTTCGTCTGCTCATATGCAGGCGACAGTTCCTGTTTAGACAATAATGGGACGTCTGTTGGCTCCTTTGCAAAGACCTCAGATTCCTCCCACAGGAACTTTCAATGCTCGTATGCCTTCATTTGAAGCTACGATGCCACCCCATGCTTCTACATCTGATGTTGCTTCTACGTCACGTCCAGTTGCTCTAGTTCAAGTGCAGCTGAGTCGTTTATTTTCTGAGAAGAAGATGTTAGAGATGAGGGTTACAGCTTTGGAGAATCGGCTAAAGCTCCAAGCTGCTAAGCATCAAAAGGAGATGGACTTAATGACAGCACTTGTTCATTCTCTTAGATCTAGACTTGACCAATTCTTGGCTCAAAGGGGAGATAAGAATGCTTGTAAGGATGATGAGCTAGCAAGGAAGTCAAGAGATGATGATCATGAAGATCAAGATCCAGCTCAAGGTCCAAATCAAGCACAACCATCAGTTGGTGAGCCAGAGAATAGAGATCAAGGTCAAGGTCAAGATGCTGGTGATGCTATGGATACAGAGACTGCAGATGTTCAGGGGGAGTCGTCAAGAGAAATTGAGTCAGAGATTGTTGGTACAGCTGGTGCTAGTACTTCTAGGACTCAAGATAAAGGCAAAGCTGTGATGGCCGCTCCAGATGCAGATCCTGATGATCCAAATAATGATGATGAGGAAGATTCCAATTCAGCTAACTCCAATTCTAATTATGATAGAATAGAAAGGGAGATTCGAGAAAAGATAGTGAATGATCCTCATAATCATATAGAAAAAGAAAATCTTAGCAAAGGAAAATCTACTCAGGATAGTGAGTCAACTAAGACTGATTCTACTACCAATGCCTCTACAGAGTCAGATTTGCACCCTTTAATTGTGCATAGACTAGAAAAGAGATTGGGATATGATCCACAAGCTCATATGAGAGCTAGAGCAGAGATTATGGATTATGATGATTATTATTATCTAGGATCACTTAGGGATCAAATGAAAGAACAGTCAGGATTAACTCATACATCTTCAAAGTCAGAGTCAGATTCGGATTATAAACCTTAGTGCTAATGATTTTTGTTTTTGTAATAATTATAAGATAAATATGAATGTATTTGTTACATTATATTTATGATATAATATTATTGTTGTAAGTTAAAATAGATAAAGATTATAAGATAAATATTAATGTAATTGTTGCATTATATTTATGATATAGTATTATTTATTTTAATTTCTATTATTTATTTTAATTTCTTTTATGTATTTATACTATTTATTATGTCTTGACTTATGTATTTATGTTCTTTATCTTTGCATATTTGAATTGCTTAAATTGCAGATTAACTTCAAAAGATAAGTGCATTGGACGTTCTTGATGCTGAAGATGACTTAGACAATATCAATAATGAAGATATGGAAGAAGGAGAGTTCATTATTTCAGAAGCTGATAGGAAAAGGTTGCTTGATATACCTCATGTCTTTGATCGTGTCTTTAATGAAGATGAAGTCATTCAAGTTGAACCGGTAGCTGAAGTGGAACATCTCAATCTTAATCAAATCAGACACAATCCAGATGAACATAGGAACGCAGCAAATTTGAGGTTTGTTTTGGGAGTTTATCTCAGACAAGGATGCACCCAAGTACTTCTCAGTGATACAGAGTTGGTTCTATGATCAGAGAATCGATTTATTTGTTATCAAGAGAAAGGAGGGATGCCAGTACATGTCTATGAGTCAAAGACATTTCCACTCTCTTAGTGATTCAGACATGATAGATTTGGGAAGACGCTGATTTGTTAATCTTCATAGTAATGGACTTGCAGATTTCTATTGGAATAGATTCCGAAGTGAAAGAATTTGGAATTTTAGCGATAGAGGTTTGAAGCCTGAAGATTGGTTGATTAAACCTACACCTAAGAAGAAGATTAAGAATCCAGATGGCACATTTCGGTTGGTTCAGAAAAGGATTAAATGTGTTAAAAAGGTTCCCGCTATCACATGAGATCAAGATATGCTGACAGAGATGACATTTTTGGCAGATAGATATCAAGTCAGGTGAAGCACAGATGATTGTTGATGATTCACAGAAACAGATGTTGCTACGCATGTATGATCCAATGCAGGTTGTCAACTTGTCAAGAGGTGATCAGAGAAGACTTTTGGATACACCTTGCGCAGCAGTGGATTTTTGGAGAGTTAAAGAAAGGCGTTATCGCAACATTCTCGCACATTGTTTGCAAGAGAGAATTCATGCGAATAGCACCAGACTTTTGTTTAATGGATAGCTTTGAAGTTCAAGTTCAAAGACTTTAAAGAGATCTAGTTGCAATCGTCAAGGGGGAGTTTGTAGATGCAGATTCGTTGTGACAATCGCAACATAGATTTGATTATCGTTTATGTTTTAGGAACTATGTTTGTAATCATTTAAATAAGAACTTGTGTTGATATTTAATGATTACGTTTAAACTTCAATATTATATCTGTTTGTGTTTTGTATTGTGTTTGTGTGTTATATATTGTTTTGCAGGTACAAGAACATAGAATCAAGGTTTATAAGTGTTGTAGAACACTTAAATGATGATTGGATGTTATGTATGAGCCAAACGAAGCCAAACAAAGAGTCAAAGGCACGTCCCTTGTGCTGATGTCATCAGCATGAAGGATTACCCTCGTGCTGACGTCAGCACGAGGTGAATTGACTAATTGTTAATTCGGGCTTAATTACACGATTAAGGCCGAAGCCCACATAACCCAATATCAACTAGTATAAATACAAGACATAATCTACGAAATTAGGTTAATGGTTTTGAATCATGGTTAATAGTTTCGAGATCTTAGTGATTATACACGAATCAAGGTTATTTGTTCCTTCGTGTTACCTCCTACACGAACCACAAGCCTTGTGCATCTCCTTGTGTTGATTCATTGCTTATTAATCAACAAGAGGCAATAGCAATCTAGTTATCTCAAGAGGATTCCGCACTCTTGACATAACGAATCACATCTTATTACGATCCACGCAACAATAGGGCACCTTACAGGGTCACATAAGTTCGCAAACTATTAAGTGGCATATTAGGCTACTCAGGTTACATGGTGACTGTCCTTGGCCAGGGTATGTTTAAAATGTCACAACTTAAAGGAAACTGGAAGTACCGACTGTTTAAGAAGACAAATATACTGGTAATCGTGGTTGGGTCACTGTTCATAACTAATAATAAGAGAACTATTTCTCACTTGCAAACTTATGTAAATGCTAATCTGATCTAATCTGCAAAAAACTTAGAATTTCTTTTAAATAAATAAGTAGTTTATTTATTTTTTGTTTATTTTATTTTATATTTTTATTTTTACTTTTATTTGTGTACAAATAAGTGTCAGTTTGTGTGTCAAACTAGTTCTTATTGCACGAGAGATTTGATAAGCATCTAATGATTCTGTAAGAAATTGTATGATTGATAGTGAATTATATGAGTCTGGTTGCTTATGGTAAGTATGTTTAAAAGATGGATTTTCTAATTACTACATAAGTTGTTTAATTTAGAAAATGAAATGGAATTGAAATTGAAAAGTCAAAATATTTTTTAATGTGTTTCAAGTAAAATTTTGAAATTTCAATTGTTTTTGGTTGATAAGTATGCTTGACAAAGATTGGACTTGTCCTAGATTTTGAAATGACTAGCAGGTTAAGATTTTGGTTGTTTTGCATATTTATGATATTTTATTGATTTTTGATGCATTGATGAAGTTTGTTAAGTGTGCAGGTTATAGCTATCAAATTTCATTTTCACTATGAAAGTGCGGTTGGATCGATTAAATTGTAACCAATTTGACTATGAAAGTGCGGAATGCATCATAATTTCCAAGGAAAACATATTTACATAAAACATTGGTATTCATGTAAATCATGGAGATTATAACCTAAGACTTAGTGTGATAGGTTATTATTGTATTATGAAGGTCACAACCTAAGATGTAATGTGATAGGTTGTCGATATGATAATTTGATGTATTTGTAATGCATTATATATTAAATGTGTTTTGATGTAAGTTTGCAGTTGTTGAATTAAACATCAATGAAGAAATGATCGATTTTATGTCAAGAATATAATGTAAGATTAATTTGATATATTATTTTGATGACAAGTTAGTACAGATGATTTATAATTGCATATTCGACTAGATACAGGTTTTTGGTAACGAGTATCTACAGGTTTATGTTTCTGGAATTTTTGTAATTTTTCTATAATTAGTTTTCTGGAAAAATTGTCAAAATTTGGCCAAGGAAAGCAATTCGTGTGAATTAAAAGCTGAAAATTCGACTTCGTTCGTGCTGACGTTGACATGACTCGTGCTGACGTCATCACGCAGCCCACGAACTAGGTGTTCGGCCCTGCCCACGAAGCTCCGAATATAAATATGGGTTTTAACACTTCATTAATTATCTTTAATCGGAAATTAACCCTAAGTAAATCACACAAACTTCGTCTCCTTCGTGCCACTATTCATCCGACTCTAATTCGATCGATTTCATCCACTTTTCATCTTTTTCATTCAGATTCATTGGTATAATTCCAATCTAGGATGATTGTTTGATGTTTTAACTATGAAAATTAACGATTACAAGTCGTTATAATGCCCAATTTTTGAATTTTTGTTCTCATGAACAGTAACATGGACGAACCACGAATTAGATCTTCAATTTTTGATGATTTGGACTTAAAATTGGACTTAAAATTGGATTAAATGATGTTTGTACACCTTAAATCTAACAAAAGTTCACATTAAAATACTTAAAATCAAGATTAATTGAGGATTTTGAGTTTCGGTCACTATTCAAATGAAGAACATCAAGAACACGAACCACTTCGTGTTCATCAAATTCGTTTCGATTATTGGATTCTGGGCATGAGATTACGAAAAACAAGTCCATGTTGATGATTTAAGTTCGTTTTGATTAATTAAATCGTTGAATGGAGATGTTTTTGACTTGTTTTTCTGGGTTCACGAAGAACACTTCATGCTGACATCACACGAAGAGGTTTATCCTCGTGCTGACGTCACACGAAGGTGGTTGTGACACTTAGAAAAATTTTTGAAATTTTTATTTCTAACTTTTATTTTCTTGTCGTTTTTTTTTTTGTTTTTGTGCAGGTATGGCAGGACAAGGTGCTAACGCTCGAGTGTTTGTCAAGGAACACAATGCTACGATTGATCTCAGCATTACTCAGACGGGATGCACACCAGAGTTTCATGGTGTCCTACAGTATCTCGCACGTTCTCGCATTCGTTTTGCTTTGACCGAGAACCCTTCGTTGGTGATAAGTCTCATTCGAGAGTTTTGGAACTCACCTCGAACGGTGCAGATGGGTGATCATATGTACATTCGCACTACTGTTGGAGGACGTACTTTTACGTTCTCAGATGTAGACTTAAGGATGATTTTGTAGTTAGGTGATGTCGACATAGAGCAAGGTCTGACAGAGTTCTCTGAAGCTTTATGTGACGGTGCTCTACGACGTATGGGTTACACTGGTGACATTACCCACCCATATTATAAGAATCATCTTAGAGGCAAATGGAAGTTGCTTGCCTACTATCTTTTGAGGTCCATCAGTCATCGGAGTACAGGACATGACCAGATGAACATTTATACTGCTTCTCAGATGGTTGCTCTAGTACTGAACAAGCCGTACAACTTTTCTCAGTACATTTTTCATAATTTTGTTAAGTAGTTGCAGTCATTTGGAAGCGATAAGAAGTTCTTTTAGTTTCCAAGATTTGTGATGATAATAATTCGGCACTTTGCAGCTTAGCTACCTCAAGACGGTCATACGTTAAAATTAGGACGTCTTACGCATAAAGTGTTTGTAGAGAGTATAAAACACTTGTCGGGTGGAAATGTTCGGATCATGTTGATAATCCACCATTGTTCGGACATTTGCTTAATCCTAACTATGTTGCTCCTCGACAAGGTTGGGAAGATAAAGTACTCATTGCTATTGCTGATGATGATCAGGCTCAAGATAATCCTCAAAAAGAGTGAGCTGATCATTTTGAGGGACTTAATGATGTTCCTCTATATGGATGCTCTTATGCAGGATGTTGATTATCCCGCAAATCTTGTTCCACCAACTACTGGAGTTTCCACTTCTACCTCTGCTCCAGTTGGTGATGTTGCTGGTCCTTCTGAGCTACCAGTTACAGTTAATGCTGGTGATGACTAGGAAGATGATGAAGAAGACGTTGAAAGATTACCGAAGCAAAGAAGAAGACAAGGGAAAGGAGTTGACGTTGTGGAGAGACTTCCAACTTCTCAGCAATCTCAGGCTGAAGTTGATAGAGATTATGCTACGTATCAAGCTGCTATGGAGAGGTCTCATGCACCTAATTGGTGATACTCCACCAGTTGCTGCTTTAAAAGCTTCTGTCTCTAAGATTCCTGTTTCTGGGTCTACTACTTCTGCTGGTGTTGTTATTGGGGAGAGAAGGTCGAGACCAAAGTTTATTATAAGAGGAACTGGTTCTCGCGCACAAGTTGTCACTGAGGCTACAACTGTTACGATTCCTACTGCTCCGGAGTCTACAGTTCGTCAAGAGCCAGAGCCGACAGTTGCTGCTAGGCCTTCTTCTGCTTCCATTCAGGCTACTGTTCCTGTTTCTACTATTATGGGATGTTTGAGGATGCCTTTTGAAAGACCTCAGATGCCTCCCACAAGAACTTTCAGTGCTCGTATGCCTTCATTTGAAGCTACGATGCAACCCCATGGCTCTACATCTGATGTTGCTTCTACTTCGTGTCTAGTTGCTCCAGTTCAAGTGCAACTGAGTCATCTGTTTTTTGAGAAGAAGATGTTAGAGATGAGGGTCACGGCTTTGGAGAATCAGCTAAAGCTCCAAGCTGCTAAGCATCAAGAACAGATGGACTTAATGACAACACTTGTTCATTCTCTTGGTTCTAGACTTGACCAATTCTTGGCTCAAGGAGGAGATAAGAGTGGTTGTAAGGATGATGAGCTTGCTAAGAAGACAAGAGATGATGCTCATGAAGATCAAGATCCAACTCAAGGTCCAAATCTAGCACAACCATCAGTTGGTGAGCCAGAGAATTAGGGTCAAGGTCAAGATGCTGATGATGCAGCTATGGATACAGAGACTACAAACATTCAGGGGGAGTCGCCAAGACAGAAAGAGTCAGAGATTGCTGGTACAACTGGTGCTAGTACTTTTGGGACTCAAGATAAAGGTAAAGCTGTGATGGTTGCTCCAGGTGCAGATCCTGATGATCCTGATGATGATGATGATGATGAGGAAGATTACAATTCAGGTAACTCCAATTCTAATTCTGATAGAATAGAAAGGGAGAGTCGAGAAAAGTTAGTGAAGGATCCTCATAATCATATAGAAAAAGAAAATCTTAGCAAAGGAAAATCTACTCAGGATAGTGAATCAACTAAGACCGATTCTACTACCAATGCTTCTACAGAGTCAGATTTGCACCCATTAATTGTGCATAGACTAGAAAAGAGATTGGGTTATGATCCACATGCTCATATGAGAGCTATAGCAGAGATTATGGATTATGATGATTATTATGATCCAGGATCACTTAGGGATCAACTGAAAGAACGGTCAGGGTTAACTCATACATCGTCAGATTCAAAATCAGATTCGGATTCAGATTCGGATTATGAACCTCAGTGCTAATGATTTTTGTTGTTTTTGATAATGATTATAAGATAATTATGAATGTAGTTGTTACATTATATTTATGATATAATATTATTGTTGTAATTTAAAATAGATAAAGATTATAAGATAAATATTAATGTAATTGTTGCATTATATTTATGATATAGTATTATTTATTTTAATTTCTTTTATGTATTTATACTATTTATTATGTCTTGACTTATGTATTTATGTTCTTTATCTTTGCATATTTGAATTGCTTAAATTGCAGATAAACTTCAAAAGATAGGTGCATTGGACGATCTGGATATTGAAGATGACTTAGACAATATCAATAATGAAGATATGGAAGAAGGAGAGTTCATTATTTCAGAAGCTGATAGGAAAAGGTTGCTTGATATACCTTATGACTTTGATCGTGTCTTTAATGAAGATGAAGTCATTCAAGTTGAACCGGTAGCTGAAGTGGAACATCTCAATCTTAATCAAATCAGACACAATCCAGATGAACATAGGACCGCAACAAATTTGAGGTTTGTTGTATCTGCAAACATAATTGATGAAGAACATGATAATATTTTTAAGTTATACTGGAATATTGATGCTACATGAGAGATTGATCTTAGAAGATTCAATATACCTCCGGTGCAGCAAGACCCTGAGTTTATTATTGATCGAAGGGTTCCAGTGGTTGTAACTCGTGCTGGTTTTCATGTGGGTGGAAATTTAAAACCATCAATGTTTGGGAGTTTATCTCAGACAAGGATGCACCCAAGTACTTCTCAGTGATACAAAGTTGGTTCTATGATCACAGAATCAAGTTGTTCATTATCAAGAGAAAAGAAGGATGCCAGTACATGTCAATGAGTCAAAGACACTTCCACTCTCTTAGTGATTCTGATATGATAGATTTGGGAAGACAATGGTTTATTAATCTTCAGAGTAATGGACTTGCAGATTTCTACTGGAATAGATTCATAGATGAAAGAATTAGGAATTTCAGTGATAGAGGTCTGAAGCCAGAAGATAGGTTGATTAAACCTACACCATTGAAGAAGATTAAGAATCAATATGGCACATTTCATTTTGTAAAGAGAAGGATTAAATGTGTTAAGAACGTTCCCGCTATCAGATGGGATCAAGATATGCCGACGACGATGACATTTTGGCAGATAGATATCAAGTCAGGTGAAGCACAAATGTTTGTTGATGATTCAAAGAAACAAATGTTGCTACACATGTATGATCCAATGTAGGTTGTCAACTTGTCAAGATGTGATCAGAGAAGACTTTTGAATACACCTTGTTCAGCAGTGGAATTTTGGAGAGTTGAAGAATGGCGCTATCGCAATATTCTCGCTCATTGTTTACAGGAGAGAATTCATGCGAATAGCACAAGGCTTTTGTTTAACGGATGACTTTGAAGTTCTAGTTTTTGAAGACTTTAAAGAATTCTAGTTGCAACTGTCAAGGGGGAGTCTGTAGATGCAGATCCGTGTGACAATCGCAACACAGATTTGATTATCGTTTATGTTTTAGGAACTGTGTTATGTAATCATTGAAATAAGAACCTTTGTTGGTATTTAATGATTATGTTTGAACTTCAATATTATATATGTTTATGTTTTGTTTTGTGTCTGTGTATTTTATATTGTTTTGTAGGTACATGAACATAGAACCAAGGTTTATTAGTGTCGTAGGATGCTTAAACGATGGTTGGATGTTATGTATGAGCCAAACGAAGTAAAACAAAGAATCAAAGGGTCGAACCTCATGTCGTAGCATCTCAGCACGAGGCAGATCGATTGATTGTTGAAACGGGCTCTATACTTCAATTAAGGCCTAAGCCCATATGAACGAAAACCCTACTAGTATAAATACAAACCTAATCTACGAAATTAGGCAATCAATTGTTAATTAACAATCAGGAATTTACGAATTAAGGCAAGTTGTTGCTCGTGTGATCTCCAACACGAACTACAAGCTCGTGCACATCCTTAGGTTGATTAATTGCTCATTAATAAGAATTTTTTGAACTATGATTCATACTTAATATAAAAACCTCGTAGCCGGGCTCCAAAAAAATTTCCAAGAAATATAAATAGAAATTTTTTCTTCTTTCAAATGCCTATTTATTTATGCTTATTTTGACGCAAAGACAAATCTTTCTTCGTATTTTTGGTGATTATCTATTCGTGGAATAAGTGATGATCCGATGGTTCTTACTCAGGGAATCCTTGGGCTTAACTTAGTATTTTTATTAAATCATCGTGGTTCTAGTATGAATCTGGGGTTTTAATCGATTCATGGGGTCTTAACAAGATAATTCCTATCAATTCAATCAATATCAATATACTAATAATAAAACAAGTAAAATAAAAATATTTTTATATTATATACAAAAAAAAAACAAATAAAAGAAAAAGAAATAGGGAAGAGAGGATTCAAGAGGCCCATAAGGATCAAGATAAAGATGATTGAGCCCACTTGATATTTTGGTATTATCGCCATAAAGAAGAACTTTATCTAGTTATCTCAAGAGGATTCCGCACTCTTGACATAACGAATCGCGTCTTATTACGATTCATGCAACCATAGGACCTTACACAAAGCCCACATCTGGCTAGATGCCAGAGAAACGTTAAGTGGTGACTTTTCCTTAGGAAGAAAGCGAAAGGAATACGGAGGGAATGGAAGATTTTCTCGATACGGACGAAAAGACAATCAATGGGGTGGCAGAGAGAAAGATAGCGGGATCGACATCTTATCTAATCTCACCAACACCCCGAAGCAAATCCTCCTCATGGAGCGAATCGCTTCAACCTTCCCAACCCCAACAAAGCTTATTACAAAAAAGAAAAATATGGAGAAATACTGTGAATATTACAGAGATCACGGACATGATACAAACAGTTGTAGGAACCTAAAACGGACATGATACAAACAGTTGTAGGAACCTAAAACGGACATGATACAAACAGTTGTAGGAACCTAAAACAGTTGTAGAGTCCGGAAAGCTGGATCAACTTGTCAAAGGAATTCATCAAGCAACCAGAGTTTAGAGCGAACCGAACAAGTCCAAAAAAACACCACCGGCACAAATCCTCACTATAACGTCCGAGGTATACAGGGACCATCCGCAGGAGCAGCTTTACCAGTTTCCGCCACTGAGGGATATCATCCCTTTTAGTGAACCAATCGTGATTAAAGCTAACATCGGTGGACTAACAATGAGGAATGTCCAGATAGACGGTGGCAGTGAATGTGATATCCTCTACGAAAAATACTTCTCTGAATTACCAAGAAGTGTCAAAGAAAAGCTGTGCAAGGTGGACAAGCCACTAATAGGATTCGCGGGAGAGCGAACATGGCCCATCGAAGAGCTCCGCACAGAAGTCACAATCGGAGAATACCCGAACTGGAAAACGGAAAAAATCACGTTCCTAGTAGTCACAGCAAACTCTAGGAATAACGTGATACTTGGAAGAGAAGCGATGCGGCAGTTCAGGATTGTAGCATCAACTATCCATTCACAAAAAAAATTCCAGAGTGAGGTAGGGGTAACGACATTATTATCAAACTTACCAGATGAACAAAAGGTTCAAGGGAACAGATGGAGCCCTTCAGATAACGAAGGCAGAGAACCTCCCACTCACTCAAAGGAAAGAGGATCCCCAAGAGCGCCATCGTTTGAACAGAGGATACACAAACAAAACAAAGGAGCCAAGAAGGTCAACAAATTCAGAGGCTCAGGGAGAAAGACGGAGGCCCGTAGAGATCTCTGTCAGAAGGTAAACTCCCTAAAAAGACAAAAGGGATAAGCCCGGATTAGCTACCCGGATAAGTCCCAAAGAAGAAAGCTAGCAGCTAGGAACCTTACTATGTAATGTCCTCCTGCCAATTATTTTTTCAATAAAATAAAGCTTTCAATAAAAATTTTAAGATAGATAAAAAAATAAAATGCGCGTAATAAATTGGAAAGACTTCGTGTAAATATTTAAGGGGACGCTCATTAAGACATTCACTAAGCATAAAAAGCCTCCCGAATACAAAGGGAACGGCCAAAAAACCACTCAAAGACGGATTCATCACGAATGACGAAGTTAAGGGTAGGATAAAATTATAATTGCAGGTACCAAAAGTATATACAATAGCCTCCCCCAACACAAAAGGAGGCCATACATAGTTATCATTCAAATTATCCAAAGGCACACATGCCATCAAAAGAGAAATTGTTCAAAGAACCAGATAACAATTCTTCAAAATGTCCACCAATGATCATCAGACATCAACCAATAAAATACCTGCAGGAATTAAGGAGGAACCTGCAATACATCAGACGGAGAGGCTTCGGGATCAGAGGCAAGCTTGCGAAGATATTCAGAGTCAATATTGGCGAGGTCATCAAGTGCGGAATCAAGGCGAGCAGTTGTGTCTTCTGGGATAATGCGGCCCTCTAGATTGATCGTTCCGTCCGCAGCTAGAGCACGCATTAATCCCACTTTTGCATCAACTCTGTTCAAATTACAGACCTTCGACAGCAGCTCGCCAACCTTAGGGCCATTGATGAAAGACTTGCATACGCGAGGAATAACTTCAACAATCAGCCTCCCATATTTCCCCGATTTCTCTGCAAGTGCATCTTGTGCCTCCTTCACCAGGCCATCCTTTTCCCGCACCTGATCGCCCAAAGACTCCACCTCCCTCTCCTTCTCCTCAATGATCCTTTGTGCATCAGTTCTTGCAGCACTCAGCTCAGATTATAGTCCCCCACAGTCCAACTCCAGTTCAGTAACCTTCGCCTCCAAAGCAAGCTTTTCCGTCATCAACTTTTCATATCGCTCATTCGAAGGTCCAACTTCTTCAGCATTCTCCCGCAACCTTGAATCCACAACACTGCCGATAATAGCGTTGTAAAAGATAGAGCGATTGAAGAGAACAGACAGCTCAGGGACATCCATGTCCATCAAACCATTCACCCATCCAGAAGGAGCAATGCTTTGTAAATGGCGGTGACAGGAAGAAGCATCCAGAACTTCCTCACGAGGGTTGAACACTGCACAAATAAATTATAAAGGGTTTATCAAGAACAATCAAATGGAAGAGAACAGACAATAAAGACTTACATAAGGATTGCAGAGGAACCCTATTGACCTTCGTCTTCAATTTCTTTGGTCAATGACTAGTTGAACTCTTCGAAACATTCTTCCTCCTCCTCAAACGACTACCAACAGTGTTCTCTTGAGCTCGCACCTCTTCAGCTACATCCTCACCATCACCATCTGAAACATCAACAACATCCTCCATTGGCTCACGGACTACAGGGGTAGAAAGCTCAGGCAACCCACTCGAGGTGGACCCATCCTGAGCTATAGTAGGAGGAACAGGTGCAGAATTAAGAGGAGCAATAGGTTCAATAGGTGGAGGAGCCAAAGCTACCAGTCTAAAGACAACGCAGGCTACCTGTCAATGAGCTGCTTAAAAGACATCTGTGCGACAAAAGTAACCTGGATCAGTGTTTATCCTATCCTGAAACATAAAGAAAAGAGGAAATGCATAAGATTAGACCTACCCTGACCATCAACTCAGGATTTAAACAACACAGCCTCCAGATATACACACAATCTCAAACTATAAGAACACAAGACATCTACATCTGCTTGCCTGACACCAAAAACACTTGGAACACCTATCGACTTATACTTAAACCTATTCCTATCTAGAACACCGTCATGATCAAGGGGAATCACTGATTGAGCAACAAAAATAAACAAACTCTTCAAGTCGCTAACCTCAACTCCACCGGCAACAAAAACCTCATAATCACCATTTTTTGAAACAATAACCCAATCCCCAGATTCCTTCAATTTATAAAAGAAGTTGAAAAGAGCAACAAATGGTTCTGTACAATTCGCACAACATAGGACATGGAAAGCAATAATCTTTGCAAAAGCCTTCACATACATACCAACGACAAGGAAAAAATCCGAAAGAGGGATCCTAAGGTTACCCTGCGAAAAAGCCTTCACATACATACCACCAAACCCTATTGGGGGATCGCATATGGATTACCCCCTCTCTGGATAACGGACTAAGTTAGGGTTTTGGGAAAAATACGTATTAACAAAGCTCTGCTAGGCAGAGCGATTCAAGGTACTGGTGATATCCTCTATCCCTCGTTTCGACATTATTGATTATGGAATACAAAGAGGAGGAAAGAAGAGGATGATGTACCTGGACAACGTCTAATGGATCACAAAGCACAGAGAGGAAAGGCGAAGAGAAGAGTCAAAAGAGAATACACAAATAAAAACCCTTCCTTTGTGGTAATAAATTGATATTTATATGGGTCATAATAATGGGTAACTACCCGGTGATAAATAACCCCGAGAGATGTGCCAACAAGCTACCACTAAAGGATAAAAAGTCATTATGGCTTAGCTAATACGATTCATGGATCACTAAGCAGCGGAGCAGCAAAGAACGTTCCTTTTGACTTCAAAAGTACGAATAAACTATGTGTGAGGGTTTTATATGTTGTTCATGGATCACTAAGCAGGTGATATCCTTTTGTTTCTTTGATTTCTTAAGTCTAATGCTATATTTTACAGATAAAACCTCCCATCAGACTGGGGGACTTGATGATATACCTATACGGAGCTCTAGTTCCGTACTCGAAACAGAAGCAGAATACGAAGTCACCTTCGTACATGTAAAGTTATTCATACTTATAACGTTGCTCGACCTCTGCATAAAATGATTACCCCGAAGCTCAAAAGGTAACAATTAACCAGCTCCGAGGAGATATATAATAAAGATCGGATATAAATCTTCTCCAAAGTTAATCTATTAAACGTGTATCGAAGCTCCGATACACTCGGACATAACTTGGTAACAAGATTACGACAAATCTCCCCAAGAATGAAACGAGATATTCACAAAGGAGAAAGAGATTTACCCTAATTCTCTTACCCTACTCTTCAAGTTATCTACCCTCTATATAAATAGAGGAGGAAGCCTCACGGCAGATTCATTCATTCGCATCATACGAACAACATATAAAACCCTCACACATAGTTTATTCGACCTCCGAATAAACCCTAAATAAAACCCCTAAACCCTAAGTCGATCGAATCGACTTAGACATACAATATCCGGCGTAAAGCGGTCCCTCCGACCCTCTGAGCGTAGGGGAATCGCCGATAAACACCAACAACCCAATTCATACCTCCGGTTGAGCCATAGTGCAATTATTTGATCAAACATTACTCATTTGACCTTTCTTAGTATTATTAGGTGACAACCAACCATACTGATCTTTATATTTAGTAACCCCTGAGGTTGTGTCTCTAACTACCTTTAAAGTGGACTTGGAGGTCGTCTGAGATTGCCTAGGAATACTAGAGTTTGTATGAGGCTTCGATTGTGTGTTACCTAATAACTTATTCTGCACCGTTTTTGAAAGCTTGTGGAGTTTTACTTCTTTTCGTCACTTAACTTCAGTTTTAACTTTAGTGTGTTTTGGGTCACCAGAAGTCTTGAATGCATGGGAAGCTTTTGTGGGCTTTGGTCTTGTCATCTTATCTTGTTGAGTATGTAATGAAGAGTATGATTTTGGAATCTTTGTCTCAGAATATTCAAGTTTGTTTTCCTTTTTCTCAAAGAGTTTTTCAATGTCAGGATTAAATTTATGATTTCATTCATAAAATCATTGAACAACTGAGATTTTGTTTCCAATTTCACACTCGATTCAGTCACATTTGTTTGACATGAAATTTGCTTAAATGAATTTGATGCTTTTTCTTTGTCCAAAAATGATTGAAGTTGCAATTTTGTCAATGCTAGTTCCACTTTGACTTTATCAAGTTACTCAACCACTTTTATTCGTTGATCATTTACCTTTTCAAACTTTTTTATTGCATCATCAAATTCATTCAAGTAAGTTTGAGTTTCTTCTGAAAGCTTAGTAATGGATGTATCAAAATAAATATCATTTGGATTAACAGAAAAATCATCATATTCATCTTGACTACATTCAGTTTGGACAGAAACATGCACAACTTCAAGATCAGTTTGTACAGATGCATTCAAAATTTCACAAATTGAACAAGTAGACTGATTTGAAGTTTTAATGTTTTCAGAATTGGTTTGCTCAGTTTCATTCACAATTCCACATATAGAGCACCCCGGTTGATCACAAACTGGGGAATTTGTCTTTGATGGGTTTCTTTTGTTATCACAATGATTTTGGGTCTTCAAATTTTATATGAGTGCATGTTTTTCATCAAGAGATTTTTTCAAATCATCAATTTCTTTTTCCAAAACACTTTGAGGTATATAAGGTCTGACATTTTCAGGTTTTGGAAATGCAATAGATTTATCCAAAAGTTTTTCCTTAAAACACTCAAGTATTTCAGGAACCTCAATCTCATGATTATCTTTATTGCTTTGACACACACGACGAGTTAAGAAATGAAATGACTCATCAATTAATTCATAATTGAAGTATACATTTGCACCCTTCTTTAGAAAATCATCTGCCTCAACATCACCATGACTTGGTCTCACAAATTGATCAGTCATCCCACTTTTCATATGAGATTCTTTATACAAGGAAGTGTAATGTATGTAATTGAGCTTAACTATGTGTTTTAGTGTGTGTTAATGGAGGTCGTGTGTGTGTAAATGCCGAGAGAGAAAGTAAGTGTGTGTGGAAAGATTGGATAGCATGAAATGTGTTAAAGTTACAATTCAAAGCTATGGAGGGGGCTTTATATACTCCTATACAATTTACACTAGTCCCCCTTCCATACTTATAAGGAATACAATCAAATACAAAGTATTATAAACATACAAATCAACTACTAGAAATTATATTTCTAACAATCTCCCCTTAGTAGTGATTTGTCAAAAATGTATCAAGGAATCAACAGTCTTTAAGCTTGAGTCCTTGGTCTGTTTTATGTGGATGCTAGAACCAGTTGTCACCTTCAGGTTTATCTTCAGGGACCAACATGTTTGCTTCATAGTCTCTAGGAGGAATGTTGTGTGGTCCCTAAACATTACTAGGTTCATACTTGATGTAGCATCCTCCTGATCCAGCATCTTCCTCTTCTTCTCTCAACGTACTTAGATTTCTTAACATTCTTTGCCTCCCTTATCATTCTCATACTCTCTCTTAAACCCAGCCTCTTATCAATCTTGCTGATTACCTTATCAAGTAAAGCTTTCTTTTGATCAGACTCTTCATCTTCGTATAAGCATAACAACACATTCTTACAGAATTCCAGTGTTCCATCAGAGTAAGAAGCAAGGTCGCACATTTTAAGAAAGATCTTCTTTTTCCTGTTGTTAAGAAATATTACTCCAGGTGTTGGTTTCTCGAGAACATGACCAATATTCAGCCTTTCTATATCTTCTGTGTAAAGACTTTGATCTGGATAGGGAACATTAATCTTCCTCTTAACCAACTCAAACCCAATATGAAAATCTTTCAATGATGCATGTTGAATGACGCTGGACATGTATCTCTTTACTGCATCAAAGGCAATAAGATCTTCACGATATCTTTGAATTGCATTCACATAGTGGTTGTAGAGGAAAATTATGTCATCAACCGGCAGAAGTTTGAAGTGAGCTTCATTGAATCTACATATTAAACCATTCTCTCTTGACATGAAAACAAGGTATAGAGATGTGAGTCTTTCTTATCAAGATTACTCTGATCAGCGCCACGATCCTGAACTTCCTCTGATCTTCAAGTATGTTTAGATTGTAGCTATCAGCATGTTTAAGGAGAGATCTGTATTCTTCAACTTGTTTTGGATCCTTAAACTTGTACATAGCAGCAAATTCCGGTCTTCCAACTTTGACAACCTTAGTAGCTCCACATAAGATCGGAAATGCTCTTTCCTCCAAAAATCTTGACTTGATTGCAGCTTGCTTTGGCTTAATACCAAGTGTAACCATTCTAGCTTGATCTCTGAGGAAGTACCCCCTATTCACGAAGTTCCACTGTTCTTCGGTTAGTTCTGTAGGGAAGTAGTCAGGAAGTGGTTCTTCTTCAGATATGATAGCTTCTCTAAACACTTGTTTAAATGTTGACTTTTTGAAATCTTGAGAAATTGCTTCTGGAGTTTTTCTCAACTCATCAAACCCTTCAAAATCATTAAAAGAGTATTGCTTCGAAGTTGACACAGATGAAATTGTTGACTCTTCAACTTCATTTCTACCTGAAGAACCAGTTGTAAAATAATCAAGATCATTGAATTCTTCAAACACTGGTTCATCAGTAGATTTTTGAGTCTTAACAAATTCCGGAACACTCAACACTATGTTTTCTTTAATTGCATCTGTGTCTGCCTCTCCTTCAGCAAATTCGATTAACTTTTCATCAACAACATCTTCATCAACAATCTCTTCTTCCTCTTCTCTTTCAATCTCTCCCATTCCAAAAACATTTTCTAACCTTTTCCTTATTTCCTCCCTGTACTCAGCATTCTCAACTTCTTCAATATTCAAACCAAGTCCTGTCAACATTTCATCAGATCTAGCTCTACACTCGGTTAATCTATCTATTTCAGCCTAATCATCCTCAACCACTTCTTCATTCCCACCTTCATTCCTTTCCCCCATCTCTACATCAATGCTGGTTTCTTCAACTCTTGCCGAAGTATCATCTACATTGGCTTGACCATCTCCTTGGTTCTCCCCCTCGTGGTGATCATCTGAATCAGGATCATCCCGTCTGGTAGAAACCGAGGTCGGTCGGTAAGACTCAAGAGCAATCAATCGTAGCTCGAAAGCAGCAAGTTTGGCATCATATTCCGCCTTCTGACTTTGTACTTGGTCTTTCAAAGCTTGGACTTGCACAGAATGCTCTAATTCTCTATCCCTTAACTCCAGGGCATTCAACACTCCCCTATCAATCATATTAATGCTATTACCTTCAGCCCTCAAGATATGTAATAAATGATTGCATGTGTTGTCTTTTTCTTGTTGGTTAAAGGTTGATGAAGTTTGTTGGGGTGTTTGTGTTGTTTGATGTGGTGTTGGTGTTTGTAAAGATGGTGGAACCAATCCGGAGGTTTGTTGGCACACTTGTGGTGTGACCTAAACCAGCTGAAGCTGTTTCAGGATTTCCTACAGATCCTTGGGGTAAACCCTCACCAGCAGTTTCGGATTCAATGGCTTCACAACTAGA
Source organism: Erigeron canadensis (assembly GCF_010389155.1). NCBI lineage: Eukaryota > Viridiplantae > Streptophyta > Magnoliopsida > Asterales > Asteraceae > Erigeron > Erigeron canadensis. The sequence continues at coordinate 21,007,172 of NC_057765.1, forward strand.
ATCAAGTTATGTCCTAGACTGTGATAAATCACTATCCGGGACTTGTTGTTGGGTAACACCACTCACAACACCGGGGTCACTAAGAATGCCCGTTAATACAGTCTCAGGTTGATCCTGAGAAACACCAGTGTCACCTTGGCGATCATACTGTCTCTCAGTATCGTTTTGAGAACTGTTGCCTGCGGCTAAAGCTAGCAAGATGTTAGCTAAGGCATGACTTCCAAGCTGTCCTAGAGGGTCACACAAAGTGGGTCCCTCTCCGCTTGTTCCAGCATCAGTACTAAACTGAGCTTGCAGGTCCTTGTCCGTAGGAGATCTAGACTCAAGTGCACGAACTGAAGGCGAGAGGTGGGGCTGGTGCTCTCTGATTTCAGCACTCTCATCCTCCAAATGAGGAGAGTGTGGTGAGTGTGGTTGTTCCCCGTGCATCTGTGAGACCAACTCCTGTTGGGAGGAGTCAGAGTGGGGAGCTCTCGACTTCTACCCTAGGGTTCCCATCCCGGCTAGACTCATTTGTTTCATCTATTGGAGGGCAAACGTTTTCTTTACGCTTTTGTCCTAGCCCAGACCTCTCAACCTCTCCGGTATTTTCAACTCCTCCCTCATTCCCTCCTTGTTCCTTCAGCACAACTGCATCTCCAGTGCCCTGATCCTCAGAAATAACATTTGATATCACACTTGCAATTGTTTGTGTGATATGGTCATCTTCAAAGTCCGTCGAGGTAACAAAAGATTGATCAATAGCAACTGTACCCGACTCTTCTCCCTGCAAACTAGAAGATGAAGCAAAATGTCTCTTCTTGTGCTTGTTTTTGGTGATTTTTAACACACCAGATTTGGATTTAATTCTTCGAGCTTGCATCTTTAATCTTCTCCCAAGAATGGGAGCAGGGATGTTTGATGTTGGTTCAAGAATTGTTGACAATTGCGGTGGAGAAAGAATTGGTTGAGTCAGAGAATAAATAAAAGGAAGTGGTGTAGAAGGTGTTGTTTGAATAGATGGTGTTGATTGTGATGGTGGTGGTGTTGGGGTAGGAGTCTGTCGGCTTTCAGACCCCGTAACTGTTTCTAACTGTATCTTAGGTGTGATGGGAGATTCAAATGATACTCTTTTAAGTTTTCTTCTTTGTGGCTCAATAGTCCCCTCTCCTCTATCCCCACTTTTTCTTTTTGTTATCCTAGGACCCTCACTTGGCGACCTATGCACAGTTGGGGTAGGAGTCTGTTGGCTTTCAGACCCCGTAACTGTTTCTAACCACTCTCTATATGCCCTAAGATGGGGACTGTTAGCCAGTACAAGATTGAGTAAAAATGGTGGAATAGGAAAAGGTTTAGCAACATCACTCTCTGTGCCTCTGAGATTTGACTTATACATCGCAATGACACATTTGAAGGAGTCATCTAATTTGGGAATTACATCTGTAGAATCAAGAACATCTTCAATCAGCAATGTGAAGAATCTGATGTACGGGATGTATTTCTTGTCTCGTTTGTCTTTAGCTTTGAAAACTTGTGCCATCTTCTCCCAGACAATCTTGGCATAGTCACACTCCACATTGTGGGTGACACATAGTATAATGACAATGAATGTTTTGTCATAGCATCAATCCCTTTCTAAGAGGGTATCAAGGATGAATGTGCAAAGCTTGATTAGCTTGCATCTTCATTGAGGCACCTTCTTCATATATAGACATCTTTTTATAATTTTTTTTGAGAAAAACCTGAAATAGAACCAAATTGACCAACATTTGACTAGAAAAGCAACTTTATACATCACACAAAGAAATATACACATTATAACAAATTAGACACATTATTTTCACAAACACAATGTTTCGTACATATATTAAGTATGAGACAACAACGGTAGTACACAAAGGCGTTCAATACCTTGCTTCTCACCCTGATATATATAAGAAAACATTACAATTTATAGAATCACAGAAGTATTGAATGATAAGATAACAAAGGTAGTATACAAAGGCGTTCAATACCTTGCTTATTACCCTAATACTCATGAAAATTATAACTGGACCCACATATAACACATTCACATTTATCAAGACTTAATAAAATTGACATAGACAATAATTTTTAGACAATAACGAAAAATTGATAAAGTTAGGTGTTTGCCGAGCTTACTGCTCGGCAGATGGTATAAAAGAAAAATTTTGCCCATTAACATTACAAGTATGAAAAATGGTTTTGGAACAGATTTTGGGCAACTTGTAAGATTTGCCGAGCAAAAACTTTGGCAGACAGAAGAAATGCATTCCAGTGTGAATGTCGATGAAGTCTAAGATATGTCGAGCAAATACCTCGGCGTATAGAACAAATAGATTGGACTTCACTTTAAATACATGAAAATTAGTATAATTTGAAAAATATGACTTAGAAACTTTTTCAAGAAATTTGTGATTTGCCGAGCTCATTGCTCTGCAAATGGTTGAAATGACTTAGAAAAATTTTCATGTAAAATGTGTTGTTTGCCGAGCTTAGAGCTATGCAAATAGCTCTATTCAAGAAAAACTTATGAAAATTATATTAAGGAAATCACCTAAAAGTTCTGTAAACAAGTTATTTTGGAAAAAATTTATATTGATTTGCCGAGCAAAATGCTCTGCAAATTAGAACATTGGTACTTAAGAAAAATTTTCAATAAAAACTGGAAGTAGTCGAGTTAAAAACTCTACATCATTTGAAATCCTTTGAATGAGTTTTGAGAAATCAATGGTTTGCCGAGCAAACACCTCGAAAAATGGCAATCATGATCATGTTATTTATCCCTTATGAAAGTTTCAGGGTTAGGTTAAACACTTTTAAAGTATGCCGAGTAAAGAGCTCTGCATATAGTTGAAAACACTTGAAAGAAATTTATGAAAACACTTGTTTGCCGAGCAAACTTCTCGGCATCCTTTATTAAAGATGGGTATTTACAAGCCCAGAAATTATGAAGGTTTGAAGATGACCGTTGACATTTGTTAAGTAAAACATTGCATGTAAAAACAAGTAAAACACATCAATGTTTGAAACAGAAAATGAACATAGAATAAATAGCATGAAAGCAATTAAGTTTATAAATCAAGCATTCCAAGTTTGGTTTTTAGAAAATTGAACCTTTGTTCATCCAGTGGTTTAGTGAAAATGTCAGCCAACTGGTAGTCAGTGGGGACAAAATAGAGTTCGATGTTACCTTTCTCAACATGATCTTTAATAAAATGGTACCAAACATCTATGTGCTTGGTTTTAGTATGTTGTACTAGATTGCAAGATAATTCAATGGCACTCTTGGAGTGACAATAGATAGGAATTCTCTCAAACTGAAATCCATAGTCAGTTAATTGTGTCTTCATCCAAAGAACTTGTGAACAACAGCTAGCTGCAGCAATATATTCAGCTTCTGCAGTAGATGTGGATACCCAATCCTGCTTCTTTGAGGACCAACTTACCAACCTATCCCCTAAAAACTGTACACTTCCCGAAGTGCTCTTTCTATCTAACTTACAAACTGCATGGACAACATCTGAGTATGCAACTAATTGAAAGCTGGTATCCTTTGGATACCACAAACCAAGGTTCACTAACCAAGGTTCACTGTGCCTTTAAGGTAACGGAAAATCCGTTTGACGGCCTGAAAATGACTTTCTTTGGGATTGGCCTGGTACCTTGCATACATACATGTGGAAAACATAATATCCGGGCGACTGGCATTCAAATACATTAGTGACCCTATCATACTGCGATATGTCTTTTGATCAAAAGATTTACCATTTAAATCCGCATGAATTTTTGTTTGAGTTTCCATGGGTGTTCCAATTGGTTGGCAATTTATCATATCAAACTTTTTCAACATGTCAAGGATATCCTTATTTTGACAAATAAATGTACCATTGGACAATTGTTTGACTTGAAGACCAAGGAAAAAGTTTAATTCACCCATCATACTCATTTCAAATTTGCTAATCATCACTGCAGAAAAATTCTTGAAGTACTAAGGGTTAGTCGACCCAAAAATTATGTAGATGCAGATTCGTTGTGACAATCGCAACATACATTTGATTATCGTTTATGTTTTAGGAACTATGATTGTAATCATTTAAATAAGAACTTGTGTTGATATCTGTTAGGCCCAGATTTACTGGACTCACACCAGACGTAACTACTGGAGCCCTCTGAAGATTTGTCCAGAAATTATGTGAAGACTAGTGAACCATTTACTTGTACAAAAATCTGGATTCCACCAAATTGGTTTACTGGACTTCACTCCAGTCAAGATCTTTCCACTGAAGAACATTCTCACTGAAGTCAAAGACTGAAGTCTGAAGAAAGAAGTCTGACAAATAGCGGAGCTCACTGAAATACTTACCAGATCTCCTGACTGGAGTCCTTGTCAGTGTTCTAGACCTTTACATGCCTTTAACCGGATAATCCATTTGTCCTTTGTTAAAAGCCTTACACGCATGTAAAGGTGGTTGGTTAATTAGAAGACAAGTCACTGTCATGTGACTTTATTCTTGTACTTTAATCAATGTTTTTAAGGAATTAATGTAATTTCTTAAATGCATGTAACCATATTTGTACATCAAAAAGAATATTATATTTATTCTTTTTGCCTATAAATACCAAGTCACTTCCTCGTCCAATACATATACTTTTGCAATTTGGTGCCTTTGCTCAAATACTCTCGATCTAAACAGTTATACTTCACAACTTTAAGTATTTCGATGAAAGAGTTTATTTAGCAAAGATTAGATCACTTGTAATTCATAGGTTGTTTAGATACTTACTTTGTAATATCTTGTTCCGCAACAACCTTGTATTTTATTTAACATCAATAAAGAAAATACACTTGAAAATTACATTGTGTCTCACCATTTACTTATTTGCTTATCTTTATATTGCTTAAGTACGTATTACGTTATATATATTCTTGCATTTATATTAATCGTAATACTAGTCCAATCTAGTGCTTACTTGACCTTTAATACTAGTCATCTCTAGTGATTACTTGATTTGTTATTCTACACTTGTCGGTTAAACCATCGAGTGAGGGACTTCACAATTGGTATCAGAGCAGAAGGCTAACATACTTGCCTAGATCTGTATTCTCTCGATGGCCAACCCAGAGAATACACAAGGAAACCCTTTAAATACTGGACCTCCACCCATAAATGAATTTGAACAAACCAATGACCATGCTAACAATAATCCTCCACCACCACCTCCTATTCCTGCTTCTCCACACGTGCATGTGCGCTACTCAAATACTCCCGTTCCCAAATTCAGTGGGAATGGTGATGAATTTGGCACGTGGAAGGCTAGGATGTTATTACATGTTACTGGTATTGAGAGGAATATGATTAAAATTTTAAATGAAGGACCCTATATTCCTAGAAGTCCTCTCAATCCACTTCTTGATCCAACTGGAGCAACATCTGGGAGGGAAAAGAGAGAGGAACATTGGTCTGAAGAGGAAATGAGACCTGTCAATATTGACACTACCTTAAAAGTCATGATCCTCGGGGCTGTTCCTGAAGCTCTAATTCCTACACTAGTGCTTTATCCCAGTGCCAAAAGCATGTGGGATGAACTAGTAAACCAGTATGAAGGTGGTGATGATACTATTGTTACCACGAAAGTGGCCTTAAATAAGAAGTACGAGTCATTTTTTGCCCTACCCAATGAATCATTAACTGGTACCTACACCAGATTTATGTCTATCATAAACCAGTTAAGAGGGCTTGGGGTAGAGAAGGAGAAGGACATACTTCTTGAAAAATTTTGTGATATTCTTCCTTCAAAATGGTCTCATATGATCGTGGTCTTAAGACAAGGTAAAACCTTGCATTCCCATACTCTGTCATCTTTGTATGGAGCCTTCAGATTCACTGAAGAGAATCAAGCCCAGAGAATTGAGGCAGAAAAAGATGCTATTAATCATGCTTCCAGTAGTTCCCCAGTGGTTAGTCATACTGAACCACCATGTGCAGCATTAATGTCTTCCGAGAATGTATTTTCTATGAAGAAGATGATGTCTGAATTAATGGATTCTGGAGTCATGAATAATATCTCTCCAGATTACGATGAAACTGACAGTGATGATCTAATGGCTATGATGGCTAAAACGTTTAACCGTTTCAAAGCCAGAGCTAACAGACCCACTGGACACAATGCACACAGTTCTTCCACTTTATGACCAATTTGACATGCTTCAAGTGTGGCAGAAAAGGTTACTTCATGAAAGAGTGCAAGTCCAATCAGTTTGTCTCACAATCTGGTCCATCACCTTCTTATAACAAGCCTGATGATAGCTACAGATTAAAATACAAAAAGCTTAAGGCTCAAATTGCTCTCATGTCTGCAGAAAAAGATAATAATAAATGCATGGTGGCAAAAGAAGAATGGGTTCCCTTTAATGACTCATCAGTCGATGATGAAGAGGAAAGAGATTATTGTTACATGGCTCTAGCTGATGAAGAGCATCTGGTGAAAGAAGATGTCACATCTGGAAGATGGGTGGACATTGTCATTAAAAAGGTAATAGATTATGACAAAGAAACTGATCCTGAGTTAAAATTGGACATTGCTGAAGCTTTAAACTCTGATTTAATGTTTGTGGAAACTGTTCGTTCAGAAATGTCAAATAACTTTGAAACAGATTTTTTTGAAATGACAAACTTACAATCTAAGTTAAAAGAATTGCAAGATATTGAACTAGCTTTCAAAGCACAAGTTTTGGTTACTGAACAACTGGTCCAAGAAAAGGAAGAATTGGAAAATCTTTTATCAAAAGAAAAACTTGTTATCCAGTCATGGCTTGAGACCAAGAAACCATATGATGCTGCACGTAACCAGTACCCCTCCCAAAAACGTGCATATCTAGGGGGTGATGTTAATGCTGTTGCATTAATACCTGTTGTTGATCGACTGCCTGAAGTGTTAAAACCTAGCAGTATCTATGATGAACCAACAACACCCAAAACTTGTATTATTCCTCCTGTTCAATTGTCTGAGGTTAAGACTGGAGCTCCACAGATGAATGCTCCAGTCAAGAAGGTGAAGCAGAATAAACCTTTGCCTCAATCTTCTTCTAAAGATCTAAAGAACCCCAGGTTCAGAAAAAGAAGAATGTTGTTCCTCCACCTAAGCCAAAAGTACAGTCAACTGGAAAGGCTATGGTGTCATCTGAAGAAAATATTTTCTTAAGGTTAGAAAGTCAGTTTCAACTACTGGCACGACAAGTTCAAAGTTGTAATGCAAGAATTAACAATTTTGAGGGTACTTCATCTGGCCCTAAACAAAATACAAAACCTTTTTCAAAGAAAGAAAAATCGAGCACACCTATTGTTAAGCAAAAGAAAAAGGTTTCAAAACTGTCAGCTCCAGTGGTGTTTACTGAGAAACCCACTATTTTTGAAAGTGAAATCAACCGGATACCTGCTGGGATCCTTCCTTGTGGATCCAGAGAACCCATCAGTCGATGGGTTCACATACCTTTAAACTAATAATCTGGTGGATATGCAGGGCGATCGAAATAAATATATTTGGTATCTTGACAGAGCTGCTGGCAAGACAATGATCGGATGTAAGACCCTGCTGGAGGAGTTTGAAGTTTCAGACGGACCCTCCATTACTTTTGTAAATGATGGTTCTGGAAAGACTGAGGGATATGGTGTTCTGAACAATGGTCAAGTCAAATTCAGACGAGTGGCTTATGTAAATGGGTTGAAGTACAATCTCATAAGTGTGAGCCAGTTGTGTGATGATGGCTACCAGGTGTTATTCAACATCTCTCATGGCATCGTATTTAATAAGGATTGGAAGGTAGTATTGATTGCTCCCAGGAAAGGGAATGTGTACATAATGGATATGGAAAGCTCTCCTTCAGAGCAGTGTTTCTATACCAAGGCTAATGAAGACACAAACTGGTTATGGCATAAAAGGTTGTCCCATTTAAATTTCAAAAATATTAGTAAGTTGTCCAGAAAACAACTTGCAGATGGGATACCTTCTGTCTCCTTCAAAAAGGAAAGGCCATGTCGAGGATGTGAGATGGGGAAGCAGAAACGCACCAGTTTCAAAACAAAATAGAATTTTAGCATATCTGAACCTCTTCACATGCTTCATATGGACTTCTTTGGTTCAGTGAATGTTCAGACTCGTGCTGGTAAGAAATATACCCTGGTAGTTGTTGATGAATACTCCAGATATTGTTGGGTAATATTTCTTAGATCAAAGAATGAAACTGTTGCTGAAATCATCGCTCTTATCAAGCAAATTGAACTCAAATACAAGCGAAAAGTGTGTCAGTTAAGAAGTGATAATGGAACAGAATTCCAGTATACATTCTGAACAACTCCAGTCAGTTAGGCAAATTTGATGCCAAAGCTGATGAGGGAAATTTCTTAGGATATTCAGCCATTCGCAAAGCCTTCAGAGTCTACAACATTTGATGAGTCAATACATGTCACATTTGATGAGTGAAATGAAGCAATCAATAAAAGGCCAACCCTTAATTTTCCCTCAGAAAGTCCAATTATCTTTGGTGAATCTGATCCTATCAACTACAATAAAGATTTATCTGATAAAGATGCTTCCAGTCATCCTGACTTGGAACCAGTGCAATTTGAAAAACCTTCCAGTAATACTTCATTCTATCCTTCAATAAGTTTCAAACTACCCTCTAAACTTGTTATTGGATCAGATGTTCGTACTACTCCTCCAGTATCAGATTCAATTGATCTTGAGCCAGTATTCCAAGAAATGCCTTTAAATGAAGAATTTCATGATGCAAATCGTGATCTTACGGATTCAATTGAAGATGTTGAATTTGTCTGGCAAGATCCTACTCCAGAGAATCAATTGAATTCTTGCACTGATATTGTTGTAAGAAACAATCCTGGTCAATAATCTAAGTGGACAAAAGGTCACCCAATCACCCAGATTATAGGTGACTCCAGTAGAGGGGTTCAGACCAGAAGTGCCTCTAGTGAACAATGTTTATATGTCAGCTTCTTGTCACTGATGGAACCAAAAAAGATTGACGAGGCATTGAATGACCCAAGCTGGGTGATAGCTATGCATGAAGAGCTTCACCAGTTCGAACGAAATAAAGTTTGGAATCTGGTTCCTCCTCCAGTTGGCAAGAAAAAACCAATTGGAACCAGATGGGTCTTAAGGAATAAAGTTGACGAAGATGGTCATGTGGTTAGAAATAAGGCCAGATTGGTGGCACAAGGGTATGTCCAGACAGACCTTGACTTTGAAGAATCATTTGCACCAGTAGCAAGGTTAGTAGCCATCAGAATGTTTTTAGCCTTTGCTGCTCATCTTAAATTCAAGGTCTACCAGATGGACGTAAAAAGTGCATTTTTGAATGGAGAATTAGAAGAATAAGTTTTTGTCAAGCAACCTCCAGGCTTCATTAATGAAAAGCATCCACATTGTGTATATCGTCTGGACAAGGCACTGTATGGCCTCAGATAAGCCCCTCGAGCTTGGTATGATACTTTGACTAAACACTTATCAGAAAATGGTTTCAAAAGAGGTGCAATTGACAATACCTTATTTATTCTTCGTGAAAGAGGTAATCTTCTGTTGGTACAAGTTTATGTTGATGATATTATTTTTGGTTCTACTGATGAATCTTTGTGCAAGAAATTCTCAAAAATCATGTCTTCAAAATTTGAAATGAGTTTAATGGGTGAATTAACATTTTTTCTTGGACTCCAGATTAAACAAACCAGTGATGGTATTTTTATTAATCAAGAAAAATATGTTAGAGATATTTTAAGAAAATTCGATATGAACTCTTCACCCTCAAAATCAACTCCTATTTCTGCACCTTTAACAATAGATTCAGACCCTGATGGGAAGCTAGTGAACACCACTGCCTATAGAGGCATGATTGGTTCACTAATGTATTTAACTGCCAGTAGACCAGATATAATATTTGCAACATGTCTTTGTGCCAGATATCAGTCTAACCCAAAAGAATCTCATCTGGCGGCTGTAAAGCGCATTCTGAAGTACCTTAAGGGTACTCCCAGTTTGGGTTTTTGGTATCCCAAAGGCTCAGGCTTAGATCTAATGGGTTATTCAGATTCAGATCATGCAGGTTGTAAGATAGACAGGAAATCTACTACTGGTGGATGTCATTTCCTTGGTGGCAAACTGGTGAGCTGGACTAGTAAGAAGCAAACTTCAGTTTCTTTATCCACTGTTGAAGCAGAATATGTGTCTGCAGCCAGTTGTTGTGCTCAGATACTCTGGATGAAGCACCAGTTGCTTGATTATGGTATTAAGTATTCAAAGACTCCTATCTTTTGTGACAATACCAGTACCATTGCTATCTCAAACAATCCAGTCATGTACTCCAAGACGAAACACATTGATGTCAGGTATCATTTTATTCACGATCATGTAATGAAGAATGATGTTGAAATCCACTTTATTCCCACTGATAAACAACTTGCTGACATCTTTACAAAACCTTTGGATGAAAAAACTTTTCAAAATCTTGTCAGTGAGTTGGGAATGTTGAACCCTTAATCTGGAACCTTGTTATGAACGCCTTTGTGACACTGGCAAGGTTTCTTTGATTCCAGATTTATAAATCTATGCCAGTAAAGCTATCGAATGCCTTTGTGATACTATCTTTGCACTGATAGATTTATGGATCACCATTCCAGGGGAAAGACTCATACCACATTTTATATATATATATATCTAAGTTTTAAGGGGAATTTATTTTCTCACTGGATAATTATTTTTAAAAAAAAATGTTTCTAGTACCTTGTAAATGTGTCCCTCTCATTAATACTGAATAAGTTGATGTGCATGTTTGAAGTAACTCTTGTTTCTTTGTAAATGTGTCCCTGTCATTTGTTTATATTAGTTGATGTGCGTGTTTGAGGATTACCAGAATGGTCAATCTGGGTATTTACTGGAGTGTCCCTCCAGTGTACCATTAATGCATGTCTGTACTGGCCTAATCCACCAGTGAAACTGGAGTGTCCAGTCAACCTTCAGATGCATTAAAATGAGTCTATGTGTGTCAAATCATTTCTTTTTAATATTTTAAGGATAGTGCATGCCCACCCGACAAATTTTTTATCTGGACAGTTACTGTTCAGCTTACGTAGCATGACACTTTCAATTTTAATGATGGTTTTTGTTACCTTGGGAAGACAAAAAGTGTTAGTGGGCATTTTTGTACGTTGTCAACCGTCATACATTTATGTGTGATGGGAAACATTAAATGCGGATGTCAAAACCGATCAAAACTGTTTTGAATTTTTTTTTTCAAACTTACCGTTTGGAATTCCATTTTCTCTTTCCTCTATAAATACTCGCATTTACCTTCACTCCAGATTAATCTCGAAAAATCATTTACTCCCAAATCTTCAAATTCCTTCATTTATTTCCTTCGTCATTACTCTCCAATCATCATCATCTCTCTTATTAAATTTCAGCTTTCACTTTCATTTTCATAATATCTATAATGGCTCCTAAAAATCTCCTTGCTGGAAACTATAATCCTATTGATAATGTCAAGAAGGCATCACATATATCTCTTTCTGCTGATGCCATCCGCATAAATATGAATAACTGGATGGCAAAACTCTCAACAAATCATACCGCCACTTCTATCATTGGAAGGTTGAACACCTTCTTCTTAAGTAGCCCACTTTATGGTGCCCTAACTCTTAATCCGGGCAAAATGTACCATGAATACCTATGTGAATTTTGGTATACTACTGTGTACGTGGAGAGTGATGAATCCATCCACTACACTCTAAAGCAAGGCACCAAACACTTCACCATTACCGTTGATTCCCTTAGAGATGCTCTGAGGATGAATTATTTTGATGAAAATGAGATGCCCATAGAGATTCCATCTAGAATCAATACCAGAGAGGTGTGCAGGCTGATGGGGCACATAGAGATAGTGGACGAAAATGGTCAGCTGCTCAGGAAGGGCACTGTATATATGAGCAGGCTGACAGATTCTTGGAGGTATTTCTTCACTCATTTGGTTGAGTGCTTGGGTGGCAGTTCTGGAGGTCTGGATCAGATTAACCAGACACAGCTCCAGATTGCTTACTGCCTATGGCATGGATACAGGGTGGACTTTGCCCAGATCTTTTTCAATGATCTAGTGGACAGACTAAGGGTCAAGAGTACAATACACAGCTCCAGAAGGCCTTCATTCCATATATTCGCTTTCTGTCCATCATCTTCAGAAGGGCCCAGAAGAATGAGTACAATGTAAATACAACTCATTTTTCGATGTGTGAATACTTGAGGGACCTTAACCAGTTGACCTCATCTCCTACTGAGGTCGACGTCCCATCGGTGATGCTTTATCAGTTCAGGATTCAAGAAGATGCAATTGCATCATCACCGGATGAGGAGGTTGCTGGTGAGCCTCATAATGTTGAGGAAATTACTGATGAAGTTATTGCTGAAAAAGTACAACCTATTTCCCAGATTGCCCCAGATCTTCAGCAGCCTGGTGTGAATATTGTTGAAATTCCACCTAACCCCACCAGGCGAAGAAATAAAACTAGACGTCTGAGGAGAGATGGAGTTCCTGTGTCAGCCATTCCAGAATCTACTCATCAGGATTCTGGAGAAATGGGTCAGGAGACTGCCCCAGTAACCAATTCCCCAGTTCAAGTAGAAGGAAGTGGTGAACAAGAAAGAGGATCTGGATCACCTCTTGTCATTCAAGTGGCTATTGCTGAAAGTGGGGACATCATGGCTGCTGATGGGTCCCTGATTGTTGAAGAAGTTGAAGGGGAACAAGTTAGGCAGGCTGGAGAAGAAAATCTGGAGCAGGTGGCTCAGATTGATCTGAATGTTGGGGTGGAGAATGTTCAAGTAGAGGACCAGATACGTGGAACCGGCCCAAATTGGGATATGGTTGATTCTCCACTGTCTAAGGACAATGAGTTTGATGTTAACATGAGTTTTCTGGGAGAAGAAGTAATCGATCGCACCATCCACTCTGTCTCCCAGTCAATTCTATCTGATATGCCTCCTCCACCCCCAGTAAATACACCAACACCCCTTCCAGAACAAACAACCACAACAATTCTTGAATCACCTTCACCTTCTGCTCCAGAAATTCCACATTCTGAACCACTGGCAGTCACCCATCAAACTGAAGGTATCACAAGGGTGTTGCCAGTATCATCTATCACTAGAACTCTCAATCCTTCTGGTGGTCTCTCCTCTTCTTTTTCAACCGAGGTCCAAGGCCTTTTTGATAAGGTGGCGGACCTGGAGAGATCACTTCAGGCGTCTTCTCAGGTTATTTCTGACTTCAAATCTGTCATTTCCAATAATCTCAAGTCAGAAATGAATGTTTTTGCTGGTAATGAGAAAATTGTCTTTGAGAAGCTGGATGAACTTGTCACGGCTACAAATAGAAATTCTGAATCAATACAAGTTGCAGTCCAGGGTATCAAGGAGGATGTGGTAAGAAGTGTCCAGACTGCCATTCAAACTGAAGTTGCTCAACCTCTGGCAAGTCTGGCTGGTGATGTTCAGAATCTAACTACCAGAATAAGCTCTCTGGAAAGCAAGCCCACTCTGTAGAAAAACTCAGTGGTCAGCACCCTCAGTGATGAAGTTGTTAGGAAGTTCAGGGGAAACATGTTGAAAGAAATCACTGAGGAGGTGTCTGAAACTCTTCTTAGGAATCTGAGAGATGGGTTGTTGCCTGAAGTTATGAAGATGATTGACGCCCAGTTGCCTCGCCACTTTCCTCAGGATCTTGAGATAATCAAAAAGGAAGTGATGCAGTTGAGGAAAACTGTAAACAACATAGCTCCAGTGTCTGGTCGAACATTTGACTCCTCTGACAGACATACACTAGACCAGGTGTGGAATCATCTTCAGTTTGGAGATGCTTCCAAGGGGGAAGGTTCTGGCTCTGGAACTGAGAAGATTGATCTGAAGAAAAAGATAAAGGTTTGGAAGAAGGTGATTGGTGAAGATGTCACTGGTACTGAAGCCAGTGGACATGTTGAGGAAGAGGCTGCTGCTGGTACTGATGCCAGTGAGCCAGTTTTTGAAAAGTTCCCAGATATCACTACAACAATGAAAAGTCTCAAAAGCAAGAAAGTGGTATCTGGGGAACCAACAAATAAGGCAGATGAGTATGTATCTACTGATGAGGCCAAAGCAAAAAGACTGGAGCAAGAGTGCATCTTGATCGAAATCTTCAAGAAAAATTTAAAAGATGACTTGATTGCTCACCAGTTGGATATGGCCAGGCATGGGACTCTGGATTCTTACAACGCTGGTAAGTTGGGCGTACAAATTGAAGTATACAAGAAGATGAAGGATGATCCCAGGCTGAAGAAATGTCTGGATGCCTTGGATGATGTATATATTCGATCCATGTATGCTCAGGATAAACAAGTTTATGATTCTGAAATCTATGGGGTAAGCATACTGGATCGTATTGCTCAAAGAAGAGAGGAACTGAAAAATCTCCAGCAACAAGTAAGTAGTACTGCAATGGCTCTGGAGCATGAATATAGGAAGAAAGTTAAGGGTTTGCCCAAGGCACCAGTCAAGAAGTCCAAAGCTGCCAGGGATGCAGATCTCAGTACCTTCATTCCCTTGAACACAACTGAAAGAATCAATAAAGAAAAATTTCAACAAGTGGCTGAACAGAGAAAAGTGTCAAGGGAAGTGGATGAAATGGTGAAAAGGGCTCAGACAAAGGAAAAGTATGAGCATTTGTCACAATTTAGAGCTGATGTCCGACCAATAATGGGTGTTGAGATGCATCTGGCAGAAAATCATGATAACTTCTCTAAGTTCCATGTCAAACTCTTCAGAGAAGGGAACTTTACTGATGAAAGAAAGGACACCTCAATCAGGGCTTTTGGATGGTCACAATTAAGGGAGATTGGGCTTTCATTCAGGGGTAAAGATGTCTCCCAGGATGTGAAATATTTTATGAAGAGGATTGGCAAGGAATGGATGAGGAAGGAGTTGATGGAGATGGAGCTGGGCTTAAGGACTTCTCTTACTTCATCTTCATCTCCAGGTGTAAAGAGGAAGGCCACTGAAGAGCCATCTGGGCATGCTGGAAAGAAGAAGGCCTGACTCTAATATTGTACTTGTATTTATTTTTATGTTGATACAATTGTAACTTTACTCCAGTTGATGTCTGTAAATATAAGTTGCAATTTCTATTTTTTTTTACAAGTACTTATCCAGATTAAGTCTAGAAATTAAAATGTACAAACTGGGAACACTGATGATCTATAAAGTGGCTCTCCAGATATTTAAATTAGACTTAGTCAAATTTCTCAAGGATTTTTCAAGCACAAACTTGTATAGATACAAGCTTGAAAATCCTTGCATAATTTCTAAACAAATAGGGGGAATTTGTTAGGTCCAGATTTACTGGACTCACTCCAGACGTAACTACTGGAGCCCTCTGGAGATTTGTCCAGAAATTATGTGAAGACCAGTGAACCATTTACTTGTACAGAAATCTGGATTCCACCAGATTGGTTTACTGGACTTCACTCCAGTCAAGATCTTTCCACTGAAGAACATTCTCACTGAAGTCAAAAACTGAAGTCTGAAGAAAGAAGTCTGACAAATAGCGGAGCTCACTGAAAGACTTACCAGATCTCCTGACTGGAGTCCTTGTCAGTGTTCTAGACCTTACAAGTCTGAACACTGATTACGAGAAATTGACTTTATGCCTTTACATGCCTTTAACCGGACAATCCATTTGTCCTTTGTTAAAAGCCTTACACGCATGTAAAGGTGGTTGGTTAATTAGAAGATAAGTCACTGTCATGTGACTTTATTCTTGTACTTTAATCAATGTTTTTAAGGAATTAATGTAATTTCTTAAATGCATGTAACCATATTTGTACAGCAAAAAGAATATTATATTTATTCTTTTTGCCTATAAATACCAAGTCACTTCCTCGTCCAATACATATACTTTTGCAATTTGGTGCATTTGCTCAAATACTCTCGATCTAAACAGTTATACTTCACAACTTTAAGTATTTCGATGAAAGAGTTTATTTAGCAAAGATTAGATCACTTGTAATTCATAGGTTGTTTAGATACTTACTTTGTAATATCTTGTTCCGCAACAACCTTGTTGTTTATTTAACATCAATAAATAAAATACACTTGAAAATTACATTGTATCAACCTTATCTTTATATATATTCTTGCATTTATATTAATCATAATACTAGTCCAATCTAGTGCTTACTTGACCTTTAATACTAGTCATCTCTAGTGATTACTTGATTTGTTATTCTACACTTGTGGGTTAAACCATCGAGTGAGGGACTTTAACGATGGTTGGATGTAGTGTACGAGCCAAACAAAGTCAAACAAAGCACCAAAGGGTCGAACCTCGTGTTGACGTCATCAGCATGAAGAACTGACCTCGTGCTGATGTCAGTTCTTTTTAGGGAATTGTTCACGAATTTACGAATTAAGGCTACTTGTTACTCGTGTGACCTCCTACACGAAGCACAAGCTTCGTGCATCTCCTTAGGTTGATTAACTACTTGTTAATTGACAAAAGGCGATAGCAATCTAGTTATCACAAGAGGATTCCGCACTCTTGACATAACGAATCACATCTTATTACGATCCACGCAACAATAGGGTACCTTACAAGTGGTATCAGAGCCCTAACGTTGATTACCAGAAGGTGTAAGATCATTTGATTTGCTATTGATTGCAAATTCGTTTCAAAATTCGAGATTTTCAGCTAGTTCGTGCTCATCTTCGTGTGACACTTCGTGCTTACGTCAGCACGAAGTAGACTCTGCTTAGTGCTTACATCATCACCTACTTCGTGCCTGTACTTCGTATCACGTGATATTCGTGTGACTTCGTGTAGAACCTCGTGTCACGTGTCCTTCGTGTGACCAGTCTCGTACCACGTATACACGAACCATATTACATAGTAATGTTTTCGATTCTCGAAATGACTACTATTCCAGCTGCCGCAAATTTACCAAATGCCCTACTCGTCAGCCAGATGATCATGCACGATCATGAGGTTGGTCGGGGTAATACACCTCTAAAGCTTTTCTGTATGGAAAATTATTGGATGTGGAAAAGACGGTTAGAAGACTACATTCGTCTTAACGACATGGACATGTGGCTTGTGATAACTTAAGGTTTTGATTGGCCTTCTTATGAGAAGAATGGAATGATCGGTAGGTATACTTATGCTGATATGCCGATTGAAGAATGGAAAAGATACGCAATTGAGGGAAAGGCCTTGTCCATTCTTACTATAGCCTTACCTCAAGATAGTGTACACTTGTTCAAGAAATACACTACTTCAAAGGATTTATGGGATGCTCTTGAAAGATATTGTGAGGGCGATGCAACCTTAAAGAAGAATCGTATCAAACTTCTGAAGTGCCAATATGAAGCTTTCAATGGACTAAAAGGAGAATCTCTTGATGAGATTATTACTCGATTCAGTCATTTGACTACTGAATTGTCATATTTTGAGGTTGTTAATCCTCAAACTGAGCTAGTTGATAAGTTTTTGGACTCATTACCTACGACATGGACTGATTATGTTCATCGACTTCAAGATGATCAAGAATATATAGCTCATGGGATTTTGAAAAGGTGGTCTCCAAGCTTAAGAACAGAGATATGAAGAGAAGAATTAAAGATACACACTCGGATTTCACTCAAGATCCATCATTGTATCATGCTAAGTTTGTTCATTTAGCAAGTTCTAGCTCGAGGAACTATGCATTTCTAAGTGGTGCTGAAGCTACACCAATAGTAGATGCTGAAGGTCTTGTTGGATATGTTGCTTATGACAATGCAAATACGAATGTCAATAGCAATGTACAATCTTTTCACTCTATGTCAATGAGTATGAGTTCTGCAGAAGGTAGAATGAGTGTTTACTCAGCCTTTTGTAATGCTCATGAAGCATTTATTGGAGAAAAGATTACTGATCCAACAGTGATTGATGGGGATTACAATCAAATAGATCCTGATGATTTGGAAGAAATGAATCTACAATGGCAGCTAGCTATGCTCACTATTAAGGTTAGAAGAATCACTCAGAGACCTGGGAGACCTATAGGAAATGGCACTAACGGCTTTGACAAATCCAAGGTGAAATGTTTTGATTGCGATGGATTTGGTCATTTTGCAAGAGAGTGTCAACGACCTAAAAGGATTGATAATACCATTGTTGGTCGTCAAAATTACAATCAAGGCGGTATTACTCCAAGTAATCAGAAATCTCAAGCAATGATTACATTTCCTTCTATTCCACAACAGCTAGTTTCGTCACCATTTTTGGAGTCAAAGGTCGTTGTTGTTCAGAATCCGGATGGTACTTATCAATGGGATATACAATCTGATGATACCTCAAATCATGCCTACATGGTAGAATTATATGACGAGGTAGCTGCAAAAATTGATTATGCTGTGATAGATCAAGGGATTAATTTCAGTAGATCTAAGACACCAAAACGACAGGGACCTTCACAAAATACTAGTAGTGGAAGTCCGAGTCATTCTCGTACACTTCAAAGGAGTAATTCACCTAGGAAGATGGCTCAACAAAATCGATCACCTCCTTCTAGAATTAATAGTTCGCCTAATACTATGATCGATTAGGGAGTCAACCTAGATTTGGTACTCACTCACCAAGGAATTCTCCTCCTAAGACTCATTTCATTTCACCTAAGAAACATTATGTGACACCATCTTCATCCAAGGCTCCATTACAGAGCGATGGATATTGGAACGAATTAATCATTAGAGATGAATTCAGAAAACCTAAACCTCAAAAGGTTTGGGTTCCCTTCAGAAACTAACCATCTTATTATCTGATGTGCAGGGAGAACCAAGGAAGCCTATCAGTCTTTGATATGTTGATAGTGGATGCTCTCGGCACATGACAGGGGACAAGAATGTGTTGTCCAATTATGAAGATGTAAATGGTTTTTATGTTAGTTTCGCAGGTCCTAAAGGCGGCAATATCTCGGGTCAAGGTAATGTTGTCAATGGGAAGATTACATTGGAGAAAGTCAATTATGTGGAACAGTTAGCACATAATCTATTGAGTGTTTCTCAGATTTGTGACAAGGGTAACAATGTCCATTTTACTGAGAAAGAAGCACTTATTCAGAAACCAGGATATGCTATTCCTGAAGACTAGATCCTGCTAAAAGATCCTAGGAAGAGAGACATCTATGGCCTTGTGTTATGTGTTGATGATCCAAAGGAGTTTGTTTGCTTGTTATTGAAAGCAAACGAATCTGAATCTTTACTATGGCATAGAAGAATGGGACATATCAATTTTCGAAAGATGAATGACATTGTCAAACATTGTTTGGTTGATGGTGTTCCCATGAAATAGTTTGGAATGGAAGACAAATGTGTACCTTGTCTGAAGGGTAAACAGCAAAAGTCTGCACATAAACCAAAAGGAGAAAATTCTATTGCCAATCCTTTCGAGTTACTTCACATGGATTTATTTGGTCCAGTGAATGTAAGAAGTGTCGGTAGGATGTATTACTGTTTGGTGGTTACTGATGACTACTCGAGATTCTCATGGGAATTCTTTCTTAAATCGAAAGATAAAACTCCACAGATTTTGATAAATTTCTTTGTCGAAACTGAAAATATTTATGGAGTTCGCGTTAAGAGAATCAGGAGTGATAACGAAACTGAATTTAAGAATAATGTGATGGATGTCTTTTGTTTGTCAAAGGGAATCCAACATCAATACAGTTCGCCGTATGAACCACAACAGAATGGAGTTGCAGAAAGAAAGAATAGGATTCTAATCGAGACAGCCAGAACTATGCTTGTAGATTCAGGGCTTCCTACTATGTTTTAGGGGGAGGCAGTGAATACAGCTTGTCATATTTTAAATAGGGTTACTGTACTCAAGCGTCGTAATAAGAGATGTTATGAGCTTCTACATAAAAAGAAACCAAATTTACATAATGTTGAACCATTTGGTGTACCGTGTACTTTTTTGAAATATCTACTGTTTGTACACCAAACCGAGATTAGGTTAAGAAAAGGGGATGATGGGTGTTTTTGATTGTTTGTTGGCGATTCCCCAAAGGTAGAGTGAATCTCTTTACGCCAAATGAGCTTATTCGTGGTTTATGTATGATTTTGCATGTCTTTAGTGGGCTCCGTAACCCTCTTTATATAGAGGAAGATATTCTTGGAGAACAAGTTGGCGACTTAGGGTTTCTAAGTCTTAGGCTAGGAATATTACTTCCTTAATTATTGGCTGCAAGTGAGAAGATCAAATCCCGAAATTATAGGGAAACGATTCTTATCCTTTTTACCTTACTTCGGAAGCCTTCATTACAGACAGCCTTCGTGTCACAACGTGTTACTGTTCCTTCGTGTGGCAAGACCTGCGTACTGCTGAGAGGGTACATCATCAAGCCCCCAGTATCTATATCGACTATTCATGCTGAACCAATAATTAATAAGGACTTGCTGTGGTAAATGCCATTCAAGAATTCTTGCACGAATCCCAAGTATCTATATCGACGGGTATGGTGTCTTCCTTAGTTCTATGAAACTCTCTTTTTTTTAACACTGCTTTTATTTTTCTGCCCTCTTTCCATTAACTCTCTGTTAGTCTCTTCTTCTTCCGCCGCCATTTACTGTTCTTTTCCTCGTCTTCTTTTTGATATATATATTTGTTTTGTAGATCTTCCATAATGTCTTCAAAGAGGAAAGTTACTGATGTTGGTTCTTCTGGCTCTCCTTTTGATGTTGTTGATACCACGTTGAAGAAAGGGAAAGGCACCGCCGATGTGTCGCCCATTACTTTTTCCGGAACCTCCGCTCATAAGTTTATGGAGGAAGAGCTTTTATCAAAGAACCTTGGTGATCGGGAAAATCTTCTAATCAGCGGTTTGTGTCAGGAGTTTGAATATTCCCAAGACATGTTGAAGGAATCTCAGTGTGTTGTTGGAAATCTGTTTGACAGGATATCAGATCTGGAAAAACGTTTATCGGAGCAAGATGTTGTCGTTAGGGCTTTGCGTGGTGGCTTGGCGAAGCGTCATGATGAGTTATTGCAGAGGGATCTCGAGAATAGAGATCTTCTAAAGAAGGTTGATGGTCTAGTGAACCAGGTGATCCCTTATACTTGTGAAACACTTGCGACAGGTCCCGAGGCGGTGAAGTTGGTTGGTCTGGTAGTGAATACATCAAAGAAAAAGGGGGTGCTTTCTTCTTCTCACTCTGAACATGATCCTGGCTATGTGAAGGCGAAAGAGTCATTTGATCAAGCTATCAGGAACTTGGCTTCCTACCAAAGTAACTTTATTTATGATGTTACTCATTTGTTTGATCCTGATGTGCATGACTTTCCGGCTGTGAAGCCTCGTTTAGACTAAACTCTTTATTTTGTCTTATGGAACTTTATCATGGAATGTTTTTAGACTTTATATCGTCCTTTATTTTATTCCATTCTTTTAAGGTTATCTGCTCAGGCGTCTCTGCCAGTTTGTTCCCATTTGAGGTTGCGACCCTCAACGTTTGAGGCGATTAGCCTTTTTTGTGTGGTCTGCCCCTTCTAGGGCTTTAATTTCTAGGCTGGTAACCTTGCATTTTTTTATTTTATTTTTTTTGAAAGATTATCATTCATTTTGTTAGTTGTGGTAATTCGGCATGCTTTGAAATTGTTATTTGGTTTTAATATAAAAAATATCAATGTAGAGAGAGAAAAACTTAACAGTAAAATTTTCGTAAATTCGAACTATTCCATGTTCTATCGACCGGAGCTCCTTCGGGTGTTTCAAGCTTGTATGCCCCATTTCTGAAGGATGTCTGTACTCGGTATGGGCCTTCCCACGTCGGTCCCAATTTTCCTTTGTACTCCTTTTCACTAGCACTATTTAGTCATAGCACGTAGTCTCCGGTCTTAAAACTTGTGGGGTTTACCCTTTTGTTGTAATATCCTTCTATTTTCTTTTTGAAAGCCGCTTCGCGGATGGCTGCTATCCCCCTTCATTCTTCGAGCAAGTCCAAATCTACTCGTAGTTCCTCATCGTTTCCGTCCGTGTCTAACATTCGATGAGTCGAGACTTGGAACTCTGCCAGAGCTACGGCCTCCGTTCCAAATGCCAGGCTAAACGGGGTTTCTCCGTTGCTCCTTTTTAGTGTTGTCGTATTAGCCCAAAGCACCAAAGGCAATTCGTCTACCCACCCTTTATGGCTCTGTCCCAGACGCTTCTCTATTCCTTTAAATATTTCCTTGTTGGTCGCCTCTACTTGTCCATTTCCTTGGAGGTGGTAGACTGATGCGAACGACTGCTTAATCTGTAACTGCTTACAGAACTCAGGGAAAACTCCTTTTGCAAATTGGGGTCCATTATCAGATACTATCACTTGTGGCATCCCGAATCTGCATATAATATGCTCCCACACAAATTTTTTCATTTGGTCCCCATTTGTTGAGGCGAGCGCCTTCGCTTCGACCCATTTTGTAAAATAGTCGATCGCAACCACCAGGAATCTTTTCTTGTTCTGCGCTTCGGGGAGTGGTCCTAAGAGGTCGATTCCCCATTCTATGAAGGTCCAAGCCGAAATGACTGAGGTCATGTCATTCTTTGGTTGTCTTGAGACATTGGCTCGCAGCTGGCACGCCTCGCAATTCTTCAGTAATGCTGTGGAGTCTTGGTGCATAGTTGGCCAGAAATATCCCAGCCTCATGGCCTTCGTCGCGACAGAACTTGCCCCCGAATGGGCTCCACTGATTCCTTCATGTATTTCTCTAATTATCATCTTTGCTTGCTTAGGCCCTACACAACGAAGCCACGACGTGACGAAACCCTTTTTATATAATTTCTTGTCTAGGATTTTGTATTGCGAGGCTTTGACTTTTATTTTCCGGGCTTCGTCTTTATCGGCCGGGAGTATTCCACTTAGCAAGAATTCGTAGATGGGAGTCATCCAATTCTTTCCTTCTTCCTCCACGAGGTCCGAAACCTGTTTTTCTTCTATTGATCTTTCCTTCAGGCCAGTACTTGTTTTCCTAAATGTCCAAATGTGAGTGAAGCTAACTTGCTCAAGGCATCTGCTTTTTTGTTCTGTTTTCTTCGAATGTGCTCTATCTCGAAATGACTGAAGCATTCTATCAATTTCCGTACCTTTTGTAGATATAGCTTCGTTGTTCCCTGCTTCGCATTGTACTCCCCTTTCACTTGACACGCCACTAACTGGTAGTCAACGTATGCATGGATATTGCGGATCTTCATGTCCCTAGCCATCCGCAACCGTGCTAGTAATGCTTCATACTCGGCCTCGTTGTTGGTTACTTCGAACTCAAACCTCAGCGCATAAGTGAATTCTTTGTCCTCCGGGCTAATTAACATGAGGCCCGCCCCACAGCCAACTAAACTAGCGGCCCCATCAGTGTACAACTTCCAGGTGTCATGTTCGACGCTTCCTATCACCTCCAATGATACAGAATGCATCATGGAGTTTTTTCCTGCATGGACTTTGGTAATGAAGTCAGCCAACACCTATCCTTTAACTGCATTCTTTGCTCTAAATTCTATGTCATGTTCTCCCAACTTGATGGCCCACTTAGCTACTCGTCCTGATTTTTCCGGCTTCACCAGTATTTGTTTTATCGGTTTATCGGACAAAACAACGATAGGGTGTGCCTAGAAGTATCTTTGCAACCTACGTGCTGCGTGAACTAACGCCAGGGTGAGCTTTTCTAGCTCTGGGTAGTTGGCTTCTGCGCCCTGTAGGACCCTGCTTACGAAATAAATCGGGATTTGATGCCTATCGCTTTCCGCCACTAGTACTACACTTACACATTCAGCCGATGCTGCTAGATACACGAAGAGAGTTTCTTTCGGTCTCGGGGCCGTAAATGTTGGCAGGTTTACGATATATTCTTTCATTTGTTCTAGTGCTTTGTTTGCTTCGTCCGTCCATTTGAAGTCCTTGTTGCTGGCGCATCCCTTCAGTATCTTAAAGAAAGGGAGCTGCCTGTCTGCGCCCCTGGAAAGAAAGCGACTGAGTGCGGCAAGTTTTCCATTTAAGCTCTGGGCCTCCTTAATTGTTTTCGGCGCCGGGATCTGCTTTAACTTATTTATCTTCGAGGGGTTTGCATGAATCCCTTTGTTGCTGATGTAATATCCTAAAAACTTGCCTTCATCTACACCGAAGGAGCATTTTTTAGGGTTCAGCTTCATGTTTATTCTACGAAGGTTCCCGAAGGTCTCGAGTACATCTTCCATGAGGCCTTCCTCGTCTCTGCTTTTGATGACCATATCGTCCACATATGCTTCCAGATTCCTCCTTATTTGCGTTGCAAAGGCTTTATCGACCAATCGTTGATACGTTGCCCTTGCGTTCTTCAAACCAAATGGCATCTTTTTATAACAGTAGGTCCCCCTACTCGTGTAAATGTTGTCTTATCTTCATCTTCTTCGGCCATTTGTATTTGGTGGGTACCCTTTGTATGCATCCAGGAAGCACTTTAGTTTATGTTCCGTTAGCTACTCCACCTTCCAATCAATTTCCGGCAGGGGATAACAGTCTTTGGGGCAACTCTTGTTTATGTTCGTGAAATCGACACACATCCGCCATCCCCCGTCCCCTTTTCTCACCATTACGGGGTTAGCGATCCATATTGGGTAGGTGGATTCCCTTATTATGTCGGCTCGCAACAGCTCCTCTACCTCCCTTCTAGCAGCTTCATCCCTGTCCGCGGAGAGGTACGCTTTTTCTGGTGAACCGGTTCTACATGCTTTCGCTCGTTCAAGCGATGCTCCGTCACGAAGGGCTTGCCTTCCAATGTGAGGATCCGAGGCACTCCAGTCATATCTTTGTATTCCCAGGCGAAAATGTCCATGTTCGGCTATAGCAATTTTCGGAGCTTGTGTTTGCATCCATCCGAAAGGTGCACAATAATAGAGATTGTTTGGTCAGGGTAATCAGGGTTAATTATGACCTTCATCGTATTTTCCTCTTCTTGCGTATCCTTCGGGACAGGCGGGCTTCCGTCTTCGCCCCTTTTTACGTCACTGACTTGCTTAGATGCCTCGTAGGTGGTGGGGATCGTTCCTATCCCTTTCTCGGATCGGAACTTTATAAACCTATGAATCACTGCGGGCACTATCTCCAGCTTTTGCAATGCGGTTCTCCCTGGGAGAATATTATAGGTTGATGGGGAGCGTACTATCGAAAGATCCAGGGTCTCGGTTCTTTCATGTATTCCGTCGCTGATGGTGATGTCTAAGTCGATTTCCCCCAACGGCCATGCGTGTTCTCCCGAGAAGCTAATTAACGGACCCCGAGGCTCTATCTTTCCATTGCAGGGCGCCTGGTAGTTTGAGGAAGCAGTGCTCAAAGATCACGTCACACTCACTTCCACTATCTAAGTAGACCCTTCTCACTTCGATGCTGAACACCGTGGTTTGAATAATGAGGGGGTCGTTGGATGGTTTGTCCTTTCCCAAGGGAGGTAAATAGAAACCTTCTGCCTCAATCTGACACGGATCTGGGTGACTGGTGGTTCCTTGGTTGATCGCCAGGGCTGCCCTTCTGTCCTTTAAGGGCCTGCTCTTGTTCTTCTTCACAATTTATTGCGGCGTGAGTGCACAAAAATATTTATCGTGGGTTCTTGATTCTAGTTCGGGTCCCACTGATGGCGCCAATTGTTTGTACACCAAACCGAGATTAGGTTAAGAAAAGGGGATAATGGGTGTTTTTGATTGTTTGTTGGCGATTCCCCAAAGGTAGAGTGAATCTCTTTACGCCAAATGAGCTTATTCGTGGTTTCTGTATGATCTTTCATGTCTTTAGTGGGCTCCGTAACCCTCTTTATATAGAGGAAGATATTCTTGAAGAACAAGTAGGCGACTTAGGGTTTCCTATGTCTTAGGCCAGGAATATTATTTTCTTAATTATTGGCTGCAAGTGATAAGATCAAATCCCGAAATTATAGGGAAACGATTCTTATCCTTTTTACCTTACTGCGGAAGCCTTCGTGTCGCAACGTGTGACTGTTCCTTCGTGTGGCAAGACCTGCATACTGCTGAGAGGGTACATCATCATCTACCTTAGTTGATGTTTGATCCAAAGGTTGAAGAGGGATTTTTTATGGGTTATAAACCGGGAACATCAATTCGACGGGTTGATAACAAGCAGACCGGCAAAGTTGACTTGGGTACTAATGTCAAGATTGTCAGTCATAAGCCCGCTATTCATTCTGGAACTGGCAAGAATTTCGATTATGACAGTGTATTTCGTTCACTACACGGTCCTGCTTCTTATTCAGATCCTGAAACAGTAGACGATGTGATCGTTTTAAGAGATCATGTTGATTATGCTCCTATGCCTACATCCACTTCTACTTAGAATGCCAATACTACTCCAACCAAAGGTTTCACTGCCCGATGATGATCCTATGTCTGAAGAATCGGAAGATGATTTTAGCTCTCCTGAGTTTCAGATTAAAACGAATTTAGGAGAAAGTCTAAATGTTGATTCGGTTCCTCAATATCGAATTAATAAGGATCATCCAGTTGAAAATATTCTTTGTAATGCTACAGAACTTGTTCGAACTATAAATCAGTTGAATAAGGAACTGACTAGTTTATTTTGTGAAGTGAAAGACACTTGATTGATAACTGAGTGTTTATATTCTGGTTTCATTTCACAAGTAGAACCTAAGAATGTAAAGGCAGCACTACAAGATCCATGTTGGGTTGAAGCTTTGCAAGAAGAATTAGTTCAATTTGAAAAACTTAGAGTTTGGGAGTTAGTAGATGTGCCTAGAGGTAAAGAACCGATTGGAACTCGTTGGGTATATAAATGCAAACGAGGTGACAAAGGGGTTGTTACCAGAAATAAAGCACGTTTGGTTGTTCTGGGGTTTGCACAACGTTAAGAGTGCCTTCTTATACGATGAAGTTAAAGAAGAAGTATATGTTCACCAACCACTAGGGTTTGAAGATCCGAATTAATCAAGAAAAACATATCGACTGGATAAGGCTCTTTATGGGTTACATCAAGCACCCAGAGTGTGGTAGAAAAAGTTGTCGACACCTTTGTTGACAAACGTACAAGAGGATCGATAGACAGCACTTTGTTTATCAAATGGAGGAAGCGAGATTATCTAATTGTACAAGTTTATGTGGATGATATCATATTTGGTTCATCTAACACAAAGATGTGCAAAGAGTTCGAAATGAGCATGAAAAAGGAATTTGAAATGAGTGCTATGGGGGAACTTCAATTCTTCCTCGGACTACAAGTTGATCAAAGGAAAGATGGATTTTTTATACACCAGTCTATGTATGTCAATGACATCTTGGAGAGGATTCAAATGTTAGAATTAAAGAAATATGGTACTCCTATTCAGCAGAATCATGGTTTGGGAGTTCTTGATCCGAAAGATGAACTTGTGGTTGCAACTTATTATCGTGCTATTATTGGCTCATTGATGTATCGGACTGCTTCGCGTCCAGATATTATGTTTGCTGTTTGTCTATGTGCTAGATTTCAAGCTAGTCTGAAAGAGTCACATTTGGTTGTAACAAGGGCTTGGTCTATGGTATCCAATGGGAGGAACGTTTGATTTTGTTGCATACACTGATTCGGACTTTGATGGTTGTAACAATGACAGAAAGTCTACGACTGGAGGTTTTCAGTTTTTAGGAGAAAGATTAGTATCGTGGCAATGCAAGAAGCAGACATGTGTTGCTCAGTCTTCATGTGAGGCAGTGTATATGGCTGCTGGTAGCTATTGTTCCCAGGTATTGTGGATTTAGCAACAACTTCATGACTACGGTATGGATTTTCTTGATACTCCTATTAGACTAGACAATAAGACAGCTATAGACATTACAAATAACCCTGTCATGCATAAGGTCACCAAGCATATTGATATTAGACATCATTTCTTGCGTGATTGTACCCAAAAGAAGTTTATAACTGATGATAATTTAGCTAATCTGTATACCAAAGCATTTGATAAGACTCGGTTTGACAAGTTAATATTTCTCAATGGGATGAAGAATGCTGATTCATATTAAATCTCTCAAGGAACTAATTTTGTAAGTTTGTGTCTGTAAATAGCTAGAGTCATAAAAATAGAAAAAGAGTTCTTAGTGTCATAAAAACCAAAAAAATGTAAAAATGAGAAAATGACAAAAATATAGGAGAGATTTAAGTTGATGCTGTCAGATGATTAGACGTGAGGATACTTAGCTTTTAAGTCTGCTTAATCGTAATATAGCTGCTTAGTTCAGTGATTACAATTATGGATATATTGGTAGACACAAAGTAGCAAGGTTTCCTTAAATCTGAACTTAATTTATACAATGTTCTTGTGGGAAACATATTCAGATATATGGCTGAGAATGCTTGCTTTTCAGTAATGAATTGATCTAGTCCTTAAATTTTGTGAAAGATCTAGCATTACTATAGGATTTGTTAAATGTATAGGCAAAAACCTCTGCAACTCATGAGCATGAAAGCGAAATGTGATATTGTTTATGCAAATGAAATGAATGTTAATTAAGGGGCTAATGTGGTCTTTGAGATTCGGACAAGTATGTCCTTGGGGTGTCTTTGTATACCTAGCCTACCTAAAGCTTCCAACTTGGGATTGGTTGTTAGAAAATTCGTTACATGGGTCTCATAGAAAATCATGGGTTCCTTATAAATAATGAAATGCAAAAGCAAATAATGTTAAATCACAAAGTAATTAAATTTAGTAATCTAAAAAGTGTCTCATGATTTGTTTAAAGATGTTTTTGAATATATACTGATTATTTGTTATCTTAGATCTTGTATCGATTACGGAAGTATATCTGAATGTGGGTCACATATGTTCGCAAACTATTCACAAACTATCCTTGGCCAGGGTATGTTGAAAATGTCACAACTCAAAGGAAACTGGAAGTACCGAGTGTTTAAGAGGACAAATATACCGCTAATCGTGGTTGGGTCACCGTTCATAATTAATAATAAGAGAATTATTTTTCACCTGCAGGCTTATGTAAATGCTAATCTGATCTAATCCGTAGAAACTTAGAATTTCTTGTAAATAAATAAAGTAGTTTAGTTTTTATTTTAGCTATTTTTGTTTTTAGTTTTATTTTTATTTTTGCAATTAGTGTCAGTTTGTGTGTCAAACTAGTTCTTATTGCACGAGAGATTTGATAAGCATCTAATGATTCTGTAGGAAATTATATGATTCTTAGTGAATTATATGAGTCTCGTTGCTTATGGTAAGTGTGTTTAAAAGATGGTTTTTCTAATTAATACATAAGTTGTTTATTTTAGAAAATGAAATGGAATTGAAATTGAAAAGTCGAAATATTTTTTGAACGTGTTTGAAGTAAATTTTTGAAATTTCAATTGTTTTTGGTTGATAAGTATGCTTGACAAAGATTGGAGTTGCCTTAGATTTTTGATCTATAGGTTAAGATTTTGATTGTTTGCATATTTATGATATTTTGTTGATTTTGATGCATTAATGAAGTTTGTTAAGTGTGCAGGTTACAGATTTCAATTTATATGTATTGAGACGGACAACAATCTATGCATAAATGTGCTACAAGGATGAATAGCCTTGTATTTATTAACCTAAAACCGCCTTGACAGGGCGATGCTCTAGCCTATTGAACTACAATCCCAGGGAAATAAGAAGAGATCTAGCTTGTTGTACCGGAGTGGTTCATCGTCAAAAGAACAACAATGTCGCTTAGTGTGATAGGTTATTTTTGTATTATCAAGATCACAACCTAAGATGTAATGTGATAGGTTGTTGATATGATAATTTGATGCATTGTACATTAAATATGTTTTGATGTAAGTTTGCATTTGTTGAGTTAAACATCAATGAAGAAATGATCGATTTTATGTCAAGATTATAATGTAAGATTAATTTGGTACATTATTTTGATGACAGTTTTTGGTACACATTCGAGCAGATACAGGTTTTTGGTAACGAATATCTACAGGTTTATGAATTATGAAATTTGTAATTTTTCTATGATAAGTTTCTGGAAAATTCATGAAATTTGGCTACGGATGTTTTTTCCTCGTGTTCCTAGGTTTTGTTTGAAGCTCGTTCCGACGTCACACGAAGAGGATCTTCCTCGTGATGACATCATCACGAAGTAGACGTGACAAAGACCCTAATTATTTTTTTAATTCTAACTTTTATTTTCTTGTCGCTTTTTTTTTGTGCAGGTATGGCAGGACAAGGTATTAATGCTCGTGTGTTCGTCAAGTAGCACAATGTTGCACTCGATCTCTGTACTACTCAGACGGGGTGCACACCAGAGTTCCACGGTGTCCTACAGTATCTCACACGTTCTTGTGTTCGTTTCATAGTGACAGAGAACCCTCTGTTGGTGATAAGTCTCATACGGGAATTTGGAATTCAGCCCAATTAGTGCAGATGGGTGATCATATGTACATTCGCACTACTGTTGGAGGACGTTCTTTCTCGTTCTCAGCTGGAGACTTACGGACGATATTACAGTTAGGTGATGTTGATATAGAGCAAGGTCCGACTGAATTTTTAGATGCTTTTTGTGACGGTGCTCAACGTCGTATGGGGTACACTAGTGCTATTACTTACCCATACTTCAGAAATCATCTTCGTGGCAAATGGAAGTTGCTTGCCTACTATCTGTTGAGGTCCATCAGTCACCAGAGTACAGGACATGACCAGATGAATATCCAGAACGCTTCTCAGATGGTTGCTTTGTTGCTGAACAAGCCGTACAACTTATCTCAGTACATTTTTGATAATTTTGAAAAGCAGTTGAGGTCATTTGGTACTAGGGGTGTTCGCGGTTTGGTTTTTACCCGGTTAAACTGTAAACCGAACCGTTTAAAAAACAAAACAAAAAAAACAAACCATTTTTGAATTTGGTTTTGGGTTTTGTTTGTAACCGAAACCGAATTATATATTCGGTTTTTGGTTTGGTCATGGGTAAAGGATAATGAATTTGGTTAAACCGAATAACTTATATTACTATTATGTATTGTTAAAAATATTTAATTTGTATCTTTTTTTTATGGACAATTATTAATGTATTTTTTACTTTTTATGTCTATTTGTTTATTATATTATGAGTAACATTTTTTCTGAAATTAGATAAATTCAATTTTGATGAATAATTTTAATAATGATGTAAAACAAGAGTTTAGTTATTTCACTTATGTTATATGTTTATCCATATGGTACTTGAAGTCTAAATTTACTACTTTGGTGAAAATTGAAATTATGAACCTATTTTGGTTAAACACAACTTAGACAAAAAGAAATAGTAAATTTGTGTTTTTCATATTTGGTTTTAAACCAAAACCGAACCAAATTCTAATTTGGTTTTCGGTTTGGTTTTTCTATTTTGAATTAGGTTTTGGTTCGGTTTTGGTTTTGAAAAATAAAAATTAAAAAATCCTGAAAAATAGACCAAATAACTGGAAACCGAACCGATGAACACCCCTATTTGGTACAGACAAGAAGTTCTTTTTGTTTCCAAGATTTGTGATGATTATCATTCGGCACTTTGTAGATGATTTGCCATTTGACAGTCCCACGTTCAATTTAGGTCATCTTACTTATAAGGCATTTGTTGAGAGTATGAAACACTTGTCGGGTAGAAATGTTCTGGTACATGTTGATAATCCACCATTGTTCGGACATTTGATTGATCCTAACTATGTTGCACCTAGACAAGGTTGGGAAGATGAAGAACTCGTTGCTGCTGCTGGTGATGATTTGGCTCAAGATATTCCTCAAGAAGAGCGAGCTGATCAATTTGAGGGACTCAATGATGTTCCTCTATATGCTGGAGATCTGGAGAATGATCTAGATATGGATGCTCTTATGCAGGATGTTGATGATCCCGCAAATCTTGTGCCACCATCTTCTGGAGTTTCTACTTCTACCTCTGCTCCAGATGGTGATGATTTTGGTTCTTCTGAGTTACCAGTTGCTGTTAATGCTGGTGATGACTCAGAAGATGATGAAGAAGAGGCAAAAAGATTATCAAAGCGAAGAAGAAGACAAGGAAAAGGAGTTGATGCTGTGCAGAGACTTCCAACTTCTCAGCGATCTCAGGCTGAAGTTGATAGAGAGTTTGCTGCATATCAAGCTGCCATGGAGAGATCTCAAGCTACTTCATTAGTTGCTGCTTTAAGAGCTTCAGTTATTGATGTTCCTGTTTATATGTCTACTACTTTTGTTGGTGTTGTTGTTGGGGAGAGAAGGTCGAGA
Source organism: Erigeron canadensis (assembly GCF_010389155.1). Classification (NCBI taxonomy): domain Eukaryota; kingdom Viridiplantae; phylum Streptophyta; class Magnoliopsida; order Asterales; family Asteraceae; genus Erigeron; species Erigeron canadensis. The sequence goes on from NC_057765.1 coordinate 21,039,480, forward strand.
CCAAAGTTTATTATTCGAGGAATTGGTTCTCGCGCACAAGTTGTCACTGAGGCAACAACTGTTATGATTCCTACTACTCCGGATTCTGCAGTTCGTCAAGAGCCAGAGCCGACAGTTGTTGCTCCTAGGCCTTCTTCTGCTCCTATTCAGGCTACTGTTCCTGTTTCTACTATCATAGGACGTCTGTTGGCTCCTTGTAACGACCTTAGATGCCTCCCACAGGAACGTTTAGTGCTCGTATGCCTTCATTTGAAGCTACGATGCCCCCTCATGCCTCTACATCTGATGTTGCTTCGATGTCACGTCCAGTTGCTCCTGTTCAAGTGCAGCTGAGTCGTTTGTTTTCTGAGAAGAAGATGTTAGAGATGAGGGTCACAGCTTTGGAGAATCAGCTAAAGCTCCAAGCTGCCAAGCATCAAGAAGAGATGGACTTAATGACAGTACTTGTTCATTCTCTTAGTTCTACACTTGACCAATTCTTGGCTCAAGGGGGAGATAAAGATGGTTGTAAGGATGATGAGCTTGCTAAGAAGACAAGAGATGATGATCATGATCATGAAGATCAAGATCTAGCTCAAGGTCCAAACCAAGGACAACCAACAGATGGTAAGCCAGAGAATAGAGGTCAAAGCCAATATGCTACTGATGCTGCTATGGATACAGAGACTGCAGATATTCAGGGGGAGTCGCCAAGACAGACTGATTCGGAGATTGCTGGTACAACTAGTGCTAGTACTTCTAGGACTCAAGATAAAGGTAAAGCTGTGATGGTTGCTCCAGATGCAGATCCTGATGATCCAAATGATAATGATGATGATGAGGAAGATTCCAATTCAGGTAACTCCAATTCTAATTCTGATAAAATGGAAAGGGAGAGTCGAGAAAAGTTAGTGAATGATCCTCATAATCATGGTGATAAAGAAAATCTTAGCAAAGGAAAATCTACTCAGGATAGTGAGTCAACTAAGACCGATTCTACTACCAATGCCTCTACAGAATCAGATTTGCACCCATTAATTGTGTATAGACTAGAAAAGAGATTGGGTTATGATCTACAGGCTCATATGAGAGCTAGAGCAGAGATTATGGATTATGATGATTATTATGATCAGAGATTATATGATCTACAGGCTCATATGAGAGCTAGAGCAGAGCAAGATCACAGGCTCATATGAGAGCTAGAGCAGATTATATGATCTACAGGCTCATATGAGAGCTAGAGCAGAGATTATGGCTCATATGAGAGCTAGAGCAGGATCACTTAGGGATCAAATGAAAGAACGGTCAGGGTTAACTCATACATCGTCAGAGTCATAGTCAGATTCGGATTAAGATTCGAATTATGAACCTTAGTGCTAATGATTTTTGTTTTTGTAATGATTATAAGATAAATATGAATGTAGTTGTTATATTATATTTATGATATAATATTATTGTTGTAAGTTAAAATAGATAAAGATTATAAGATAAATATTTGTTAGGTCAAAAATCGACCAAGTATAATTTGTTTAGAAATATTGAAGCTCAGAAGAAATACTTGTACAGAAATTCTGAGACATCCCTCAGAATTAGTTCTTCTGAAGCCTCACCTCAGATCAAGATCAACATATCTGAAGACGTTCAGACTGAAGTCAAAGACTGAAGATTGAAGAAGAAGATCATCTCAGAAGCAGAGCTCAGCGAGGATCTTACCATGATTGAAGATCTGAAGGCTCTCAGTGAAAAAGTATTTACAACACTTTTTCATTGATTACGAGGAAAGTCTTTTTGCAGCCTTTAACTACCTTTACCCGGTTAATAACCTTAAACCTGGGATCGGGATAGTTTTAGTAAAAGCTTGGGAATAAAGTATGTCAAGTCACATCAAAGAAACTTACATACTTTACCTTAAACAAGCATGTTATGGATTTGTCCTACAAATCCATAAATGCATCCAACCATATATGTACGGCATATTGCCATGTCATCTAGACATGTTTACCTATAAATATAAGACTTCTCACAGTTGCTAAAATGCTTGGAACTTTGGCAATTGCAACGTGTGATATTAGTCTAAGTATTCTTACGAATAATTCCTTGTCGCATAGATCATTTGTATTTCTAGGGTTGTTTAGATATTTTCACAAGTGTGATTATCTTTGTTCCGCAACAACTCTTGTATTTTATTTGTATTTTGTTAATAGAAATAAATAAAATACATTGAAAAATACATCTCGACTCATTGCCATAATACTTGAATATAATTAGTATTTATATAGTTTCAAACACTTGTTCTTTATTGTTCATATCCATATATACATCTGTTTATTGTTAACCTAATTTATATCTTGTTATATCTTGTTCTCGTTGTACATCTTGTGTAGGTGGACTCACATTTGGTATCAGAGCCTCCCAGGTTAAATCATTAAATTGTTATACCTGTTTTGATCCTACAAGATGTCTAAAACCGAACAACCAAACCCAAACCCAAATGGTAACCCTAACCCCAATGTCAATATGAATCAAAATCCACCACCTCTACCACCAGTTCAACCCAGTGTTCATGTTCACTTTCCAAACAATCCGGTACCTAAATTCAATGGAAATAGTGACACATTCATTACTTAGAAGACATGTATGCTCAAGTACATCGCTGGAGTTGAAAGACACTTGACCACCATTCTTGTAGAGGGTCCTTATGTTCCCATGAATGCATCAACTGTTATTTTTAACCAAGACGGGACCCCTAGGTTAACACCCAAGGAGAAAGATCATTGGTAAGAGGAAGACCATTGTTTGGCTGACCTAGATTCCAAATTACAAAATATGATTCTCTTTGCTGTCCCAGAAAGTTTAAAACCCACTCTTGTTTTACTTGATAGTTCTAAGTTAATGTGGGAAGAGTTGTTAACACAGTTTGAAGGAACAAAGGAAACTATCACCACAAGAAAAGTTTCTTTGAATAAAAAATATGAAGCACTTTTTGCATTACCAAATGAATCTCTAACTGAAACATATCTTAGATTTACAAATTTGGTCAATCAATTAAAAGCTCTTGGTGTTACAAAAGACAAAGAAATTTTACTTGAAAAGTTTTGTGATATATTACCTTCTAAATGGGAGAATTTGATCATGGTATTAAGGCAAGGTAAAACCCTTCATAGTCACACTCTAGCCACTTTGTATGGTGCCTTCAAATACACTGAGGAAAATAAAGCTGAGAGAGTTGTGGCTGAGCAAGATGCAAAGAATCATACTTCAACCAGTTCTACATTGGTTCATTATTCTGAACCACAAGATGCTGCCCTACTGTCTTCTGAGAGTGATCAGTCTGACTCTGTGAAGAAGATGGTAGCTGAGTTAATGAAAGCTGGTATTTCTGAATATGCATCACATGAATGTGATGAGGATGATGATGATGACCTTGTTGCCATGATTGCCAAAACTTTTAATCGTTTTAAATTTAAATCAAAGAGAAATAGCAAACAATTTTCTTCAAATAATATTGTCGATAAGTACAATTTAGAATGTTTTAAATGTGGAAAGAAAGGACATTTTATGAAGGAATGCAGATCATCACAACCCTCCTCATCACACACTGCCCCTAACCATTCTATTTTTCAGAAGCCTAATGATGGGTACAAAGCCCACATCGCGATGATGGCTCAGGAAGAATCCAACAAGAATAGCTGCATGGTGGTAGACACTGAAAAATGGGAGGATTCTGACGTGTCATCTGATGATGAAGAAGAAGTAATGGATATGTGTTTCATGGCTCGTGAAGATCGTAGTCATGTTGTCAAGTCTGATGTTGAATCTGGTAGTTGGGTGGATATCATCATGAAAAAGGTTAGTACATTCGGTTTTGAGAAGGATGAAGAACAAAAACTAGATCTTTTGGTTCTTATAGAGGCTGACATAACTTATGTTGAAACTGTGCGACTGTGCGTTCAGAGAGTATAAAAATGTTTGAAATAAATTCTTCTGAACTGAACGCCAGTCAGACCAGATTTAAAGAACTGAAAGATTTCAGTTAGCCTTGAAAAGTTTTCAATCTCTGGTTTCCAAACTTGAATTGGAAAAAGAAGAATTAAAAATTATTTTGGAAAAAGAACAGAAAATAATTAAATCTTGGATGAAATCACCTTTTCTTGAAGCTGTCATTAAGAAAACTTTTGAAAATCAAAGAATCATTTATGGCACTAGTGATCTTCATCTTGCATCCGTAATAACTGATTTGGATGCACTTCCTAAAGAAATGAGACTGATCAAAACCAGAGATCATTTTTAAATGTGATAACTGAGATCAAAACCAGAAATGAGACCAGAGATCATTTTTAAAGATCTTGGAAAATCAAAAGTGATAACTGATCAAAACCAGGAACAACCTGAGGGCAAATCTGAAGCATGTCAGACTAGTGCTTCAGAAAAGAAAGCTAAACCCAAGAAGCCTTCCCCTCAGTCTTCAAATAAGGTTCCTAAGAACCTTCAGAAGAAGAAAAATGTGATCCTTGCTGAGCCTTCTACCTCAGATTCTGGTAGAGCTCAGGTGTCTAATTCAGAGTCTATTTTGTTAAGGATTGAAAGTTAATTTCAGAATTTGGCTAGGCAAGTGCAGAGCTGTAATGCACGTTTAAAAAATGTTGAAAGCACTCCCCAAAATCCTAAACAAAACCCAAAACCTTTTTCAAAGAAAATCAAGCAAGAAAAGCAAAATTTTGAGAAGAAAAAGGTTTCTGAAGTCATCAAACCAACTGTTTTTGTGTCATCTGAAATTATGGCTGAAATTCCCTTTGATCCTTCTGTCTCTTACGTACCAAAGAAATCTGAGGCTGTTCAGGGAAAGCCCAGTGAACCAATCAAGAGATGGGTTCCCAAAAAGAACTAATCTTTGTGTATGTGTAGGGTGACCGCAAAAAGAACACTTGGTTTCTTGACAGTGCTGCTGGCAGAACCATGACTGGTCACAAAACCCTGCTAGAGGAATATAGGGTGCAAGAGGGGCCCTCAATAACTTTTGGTAATGATGAAAACGGACAAACTGAGGGATATGGTGTTGTGAACAATAGACAAGTCAAATTCACTAAAATTGCATATGTGAATGGTTTGAAATATAACCTGATCAGTGTCAGCCAACTTTGTGATGATGACTTTAAGGTATTATTTGATATTTCACAAGGCACCATAATCAACAGAGATTGGAAGGTAGTAATGATTGCACCAAGAAAGGGAAACATTTATGTTGTAGACATGAATAGTGTTAATTCTGAACAATGTTTCTACACAAGGGCAGATGAGGACACCAACTGGTTGTGGCACAAAAGGTTATCCCATCTCAATTTCAAAAATATTAATAAGTTGTCAAGAAAACAACTTGCTGATGGGATACCAGCCATGTCTTTCGATAAAGGCAAGCTATGTCCAGGGTGTGAAATGGGAAAGAAGAAGAGAGCATCTTTCAAGACCAAGCAAAATTTTAGCATCACTGAACCACTTCATATGCTTCATATGGATCTTTTTGGTCTTGTGAATGTTCAGATAAGAGCGGGGAAGAATTACACTCTGGTTGTAGTCGATGAATATTCAAGATACTGTTGGGTGATCTTCCTCAGGAACAAAAGTGAAGCTGCTGTTGAAATCATTGCCCTCATCAAACAGATTGAACTCAAGCATAAGCGAAAAGTACGTCAACTCATAAGTGACAATGGCACTGAATTCAGAAATTCCACTGTGGAAACCTTCTGCACTGACACTGGCATATCTTAGAACTTCTCCTCAGCACATACACCAGAGCAAAATGGTGTTGTGGAAAGAAAGAATCGAACGCTGATAGAAGCTGCCAGAAGTATGTTGAATGAATCAGGTCTTCCAAAATGTTTTTGGGCTGAAGCTGTTGCAACTGCTTGCTACACCCAGAATCGTTCCATTTATGTCAAAAGACATAAGAAGACTGCCTATGAAGTGCTCAGAAATAGAAAGCCTAATATTGGATATTTCCATGTATTTGGATGTCCAGTATATATTCTGAATGATTCCAGCAAATTGGGTAAATTTGATGCCAAAGCCGATGAAGGTTACTTCCTAGGTTATTTAACAATTCGTAAGGCCTTTAGAGTCTATAACAAAAGACTTGAAAAGGTTGATGAGTCAATTCATGTTACTTTTGATGAATCAAATTCTGCAATCTTTAATAAACCAGTCTTTGAACCACCTTCAGAAGGTCCTATTAGTTTTGGTGAATCTGATCACATTGACAAATCTGATCAGTCACCTGAACATGTTTCTGATCATTCCTGTTCAGAACCAGTTACAAGTCAGCAAAGTAACATTCCATTTTATCCTTCTGTCACATTCAAACTACCCTCTGAATTGACTATTGGATCATATGTGCGTGCTGCTCCTCAGATATCAGTATCCCCTGAAATACCTCAGAATGAAGAATTTCATGATGCAAATCGTGATTTACAAGATGATGAAGATGATGAAACTGAAATAGTCTATTCTGAACCATCTTCTGAAGTAAGCCAGAGGAGTTCTTGCACTGATATGATTATTCATCCTGGTCATTACTCTAAATGGACTCGCTCACATCCAATTGACCAAGTGATTGGCGATCCAAGTAGAGGGGTTCAGACCAGAAGAGCCACAAGCGATCAATGCTTATATGTCAGCTTCTTATCACTGATAGAACCGAAGAAGATTGACGAGGCTTTGAAAGATCCAAGTTGGGTTGAAGCCATGCAAGAAGAGCTTAACCAATTTGAAAGGAACAATGTTTGGGGGCTTGTTCCATGTCCCCCCAATCTGAAGAAAGAACCAATTGGGATAAGATGGGTCTTTCGAAACAAAGTTGATGAAGATGGTCATGTAATCAAAAACAATGCCAGACTTGTTGCAAAGGGTTATGCACAAGAAGAAGGAGTTGATTTTGATGAGACTTTTGCACCAGTGGCCAGACTTGAAGCTATCAGAATTTTCTTAGCATTCGCAGCTCATCATGAGTTCAAAGTCTACCAAATGGATGTCAAGAGTGCTTTTCTGAATGGAGAGCTAGAAGAAGTTGTGTATGTATATCAACCACCAGGATTTGAAAGCAAAGAAAAACCTCATTGGGTGTATAGACTGAACAAAGCTTTATATGGTCTGAGAGAAGCACCTAGAGCCTGGTATGATACTCTAACTCGACATCTTTTAGATAATGGTTTTCATAGAGGTGCAATAGATAACACTTTATTCATCTTGCATGAGAAAAGTGATATCTTGCTTGTACAAGTATATGTTGATGATATTGTGTTTGGTTGTACAAATGAAAAATTGTGTGACAAGTTTTCAAAAATAATGTCTTCTGAGTATGAAATGAGTATGATGGGTGAACTGACATATTTTCTGGGTGTTCAAGTAAAACAAACCAGTGATGGTATTTTCATAAATCAAGAAAAATATGTTAGAGATTTGTTAAAGAAATATCAGTTTGATTATATTTCATCTAAAGATACTCCAATTTCTGCACCATTAACTTTGGACTCAGATCCTAATGGAAAACCTGTCGATCCCACAAAATATCGAGGTATGGTGGGATCATTAATGTACTTAACTGCAAGTAGACCAGACATAATGTTTGCAACATGTCTTTGTGCATGATTTCAATCTTATCCCAGATAAGCACACCAGAATGTAGTAAAAAAGATTTTTTGATACCTGAAAGGTGTCCCCAGACTAGGTCTTTGGTATCCCAAAGGCTCAAGTCTAGATCTCATGGGCTATTCAGATTCTGATCATGCAGGTTGTAAGATAGATAGGAAAAGTACCACAGGTGGGTGTCATTTCCTTGGTGGCAAATTGGTTAGTTGGACAAGCAAGAAACAGACTGCAGTATCATTATCCACTGCTGAAGCTGAGTACATTTCTGCAGCAAGTTGTTGTGCTCAGATCTTATGGATGAAGAACCAACTAACTGATTATGGTGTTAAGTATACCAGAACGCCAATATTTTGTGATAACACAAGTGCCATTGCAATATCTCACAATCCTGTCATGCACTCTAAAACCAAGCATATTGATCTCAAGTACCATTTCATTCGTGATCATATTTTAAAAGGTGATATTGAAATTCATTTCATTCCCACTGACAAACAACTAGCTGATGTGTTTACAAAACCTTTAGATGTCAAAACTTTTAAACATCTCATCAGCGAGTTGGGAATGCTAAATCCTGTGTAGCATTTCAGGGGGAATAGACAAAAATGTTTTTACAAGAAAAGGAAATTTTTTCTCTGAGGGGGAATTTTTGCCTCAGAAAATATTTTGTCTGAAATGGTTCAGAAACTGAAGGACTTCAGAATTTTAGAAAATGAGAAGACTCAGATTGCACTCCTTTTATCTCTCTCAGAATTTAAATAAATTACTCCTGAAGTCCATCGAAACATTTTATTGTATAATGGATACCTTTTTGCTGACGTCTATTTACCACTTGCGCCGTAAATAGAAGTTGGTGATTACTTTTGCATTAAAATAGTTGAATACATCTTGAAAATGTGGGCTCATGGCCGTCGTTGCATTAAATGCGGACGTGTAACCAAAATTATTTCAGATTTCAAACCCGATCAAAATTATCTTTAATAAAATATCATTATATCTATTGGGTTTGAAATTCAAAATTATTTTTTATTTATTTTCTTTGGAAATCCTTTCAAATTCCCTTGGAAAATATAAATACCCTTTTCAGAAAATATTCCTTCATTTACTTCGTTCTACATTTACTTCTAATCATTTTTCTTTCTCACATTCTCTCTTCTTCAAAATCCTCAAACCCTAAATTCTTCAAATCACTTACAGTTTTCCCTTGTAGAAATAATGGCTAAACAATCTCAAGCCAAATTGTAAGTCCCTTTGCCACCGGATCTAACAAGATTAAGTATCTAATGTATAAGTGCGGAAAATCTTATACAAAAGCAATCAACAACAATATATCAATACGAACACTAATATGAAGAAACTGGAACCGTATATTACTTCAGTAAATGCAATTACAAGTAAATACCAAGTTCCTAAATGCAAGAATATGAAAGAAATCGAAAGCTTGAAGATTAACCTTAAACATTAGGTTAATCTCTATTTATACTAAACATAATGGACTTAAACGGACCTATAACTAGATGGGCCTTCACCTTGACTTGACCTTGACCTCGACCTGGTCAAAGGTCGAGCTCGACCTGGTCAACAGTCAAGGTTGACTTTATTAAACATATAATTAATATTCGACTTTACATAAACGAAAGATTCAAACTACATTTCACGAATGCTGTTGTCACTAGGAAATGCACCAACACAAATCTCTCATAAATTTCGAATATAATCCTCCTAGTCCTGCAGTCAAGCCAGGATCTAATTGGCCCAAGGGTTTTGAACCAAAAGCCATTAGGTTCAATATGAATAATTTCAAGGTGGCTTTAAATGCCGATTCAAAAACCTTGATGGGGAGGATCAACACATTCTTGAAAGAATGTCCTCTTCATCATGCCTTGACTGCAGATCCCCAAGTAATGTATCGTAGATACTTACTTGAATTTTGGTACACTGCCGAGGTGAGCAAGGATGATAAATCCATTGCTTTCACATTAAATGACGGCACAAGGCAGTGTGTCATTTCTCTTGATGGGTTCAGAGAGGCCCTTCAATTGAATTATTGCAGACCTCCCTCTGTATATAACAAAAGACTGAAAGGTGTATATTTTCGGGAGGTTCTGTACGAGATGGATCATGATGGTATGTTGGATGAGGATGGAAACCTGAAGACCTCTGGTCACATATTTTTATCAGGTTTGAATAATTGTTGGAGGTATTTTTGGACGCAACTTGTTGAGTGCCTTGGGGGAAATTACAGTGATTTGGACCAGATTTCCCTCATTACTGTTGAATTGGGCTACTATCTGTGGAATGGGATAGCAGTTGATTTTGCAGAGATGCTTTTCTCCCAGTTGGTTTCAAAGTTGAAAGGGAAAAGGAGTCCTCATATCTCTTTTCCAGGATTTCTGAGCTTTTGCTTCAGACAGATTCTGGGAGATGCATATTCTGAAGGGGGACCTGAGTTGTCAGCTACTGAGTTCTGCAAGGACTTGTGCAAAGCGTCTATGTCTGAGGTAGAGCCAGAACTCACATCTGCCATGCTTTAGGTATTTTCTAAAACTGACACAGCAAGACAAGCTGGCTCAGAAAGGTCACTGGGCGGGTCGCAAAATAATGCGAGACCCACCGGTGCACCTTGTGACAAATTGTTGAGCTTGGTTAAACCCAAACCAGCCTCGACCACCCAGTCACAAACTCCCCCATCCACTGACCAACCTGAGGATTTCCTAAAAGATTCCTCAGGATCCCCAAACGGCTTATTAAAACGTCGAAAATTTAAGAAGTCCTCACAGCCCAAGGACACTAGTACCGAAGCTAACCCTTCTGGCTCCTCCCAAAAGGAACCAGAAGAATCGAGTCAAAGGGACAACCCACAGGCAACCATCTCCGCAATTTCTATAGGAGGGGATGGTTAAGAAAATATAAGTGAGTCAGCCCAACTCACAGTAGAGTCTGAGTCTGCACAAGCATATACTTCACAAATCTTACACTCTATTGCAGCACGATCTGATAAAGTTTTTGGTGAGACACCACTAGAAACTGAGGATCCAAACTCTACGGCCAATGATGTTTCTCTTGCCGAAGGCCCAAGAGTTACTGAGGCAACCCCTGTGTCTGCCCTTCCTGAAACAACAATTATTGCAAGTGATGATGCATCTACTCGTGAAGTAGTTGTTGAACTTGCATCTGGATCTGGCACCAGTGGTCAGATTCAGGGCATATCTGATCAGGATCAAGTGTATACCTCTTTCTGGGATGAAGATGAGCCACCTCAGGGGAATCTTGATTCCCTTGCTGACTTTGAGTTTGACGAGGATCTATTTGAGAACAACCAGTCGTCTGGTTCTGAGCCAACCTTCAACCTCCCAAACATCCAACAACCTCTCCCATAAAATCCAAATGTTTTGATTGAACAACCTTATGTCCGCCCACCAATATCACATGAACACCCTCTCTTTCCAGAAGGCTCAACACCTGCATTCATAACTTCACCAACCTTTCAACCACAATTACAACATCTTCACCACCAAATTCAACAAGTCCCAAATCCCATCAATTATGATGAAGAAGTTGAGAAGGACCTGGATTCTGTAATAGAATCTGAGGGTCCAACTGAAATGCAGATTGATGATGTTCTGCAAGGGCTTGGGAATATTCAGTTTGTTGCTTCTGCTTCTGCACAACCACCCCCTCCTTTGAGTGTTGAAGCATAGTTAGAGAAACAAAATGCCAAAGTCCAAAGCCTACTTCTCAAGGTTGAGGACTTAACAAAATCTCTAACTGCCAATACTAGCTCCATTGCTGATATGAAAGGTGCTCAGATCTTCCTTGGAACTGAGTTGACCAAAGTTGCTGGAAATGAGGGGCTAGTAAGTGGGAAGCTTAATGAGCTTCTGATGGCTTGTAACAAGATCAACTCAGCCATCAGAGAGGCCTTCCATCTGACCAAGAGGGATGTTCAGACCACAGTTGTTGCAAAATCTGACATCCTCTGTGAAGTAATGAAAAATGAAGTCCTGGAAATTGCAAAGGAGGTGAATGAGTTGGTAAAGAAGCCTGGGGTTGAAAATGTAATGGAAAGGGTGCAATCGGAGTTGTCTGATAATCTTGTAACAAAATTAACAACTGCCATTGTAGCCCAGGTTGAAGAAAAGGTTAAGGAGATGGTTACTGACTTGGCAACAAAGGAAAATGCAAGGATGGATAAAATTGTTGAAGAAATTAAGGAGTCTGTATCCATCCTTGACAAATCTGTCAAGGATCAGTCTCAGAAATTGGATGAAGTTCTGATGCTGCTCAGAAGGGAGCCTGCAGCTGTTGTTCCTCCACCCCCATCATTCACTGCAGAAGATAGACAAATGCTGAAAGAAGTCTATGAGCAAGAGAAGCTAAACCTTAATTCTTCCTTCAGATTGAGGGCTCAGTTTTCTACAATGAGTAAAGGGATTTCTGACAACATAACACAACAAAGTTGGGAACCTCTGCAGAATATGCAAAAGGCAATTGAATTGTATGCTACAATGCTTGCAGAGATTCCCAAAGGGGGAAGTGGTGACGTGCCAATTGGTTTGATTGCCAGTTCACAAGAATTAATTGAGGCAACCAAGAGGCAGTCTGAAGCTGAGGGGGAACTTCAGAAAAAGAAGGAGGCTGAGATTGCCAAGGCAAAGGGCAAGGCTCAAATGATGGAAGAACCCAAGTCCAAGGGAAAGGGCTCGGACTTGTGGTTTGAAGAAATGTTGATGAGCAAGGTTTTCTTCTGACTGATCCTACTGCAGATGAAAACAAGTTGAAAACCTTGCAGAAACAAGTGTCTAATCAGTTCATTGCCTTCAGAGAAAACAAGCTAAGAGAAAGAGAACAACATCAGAGGATGGGGACTCTTGATCAGATTGATGCTGCAGCTCTTGGTCATTCATTGGAAAGATATCAGAAAATAAAGGAAGATGCAAGAGTGCAGAAGGCTTTGGCTGAAATGACTGAGTATGAATATGGGGTAAATTACTCGCCTTTGGAACAAAAGTTGGATCATCTCACCTTTTCAAATGTCTGTGGAAGACTTGGTGAAGAATAGAAAGGCTGAAATGGAGAACAAAAAGAAAAACATTCTGGCTGATGTTCTGAAGGTGGAGAAAATTCTGACAAGACCCCCAGTAAAGCCCAAAGTAACTGGACCTAGAACAACAAGGAAAAGTTCTCGTGATGCAGATCTTTCAACCTTTGTACCACTTCCTGAAGATGCTGCTGCAGCCTAAAAGAAGGCAGAAATGGCTTAGTATGAGTATTATCTGAAGCATCGTTCCAATCCTGCCAAAATTATTGATGTAGAAATTAAAAAGGAGGATGGTCTAAGGCTTTTTGATATGGTGGTTTCATGGGAAGGAAGGGCACCGCCATCAGAATACACACGGGTCTCAGTGCATGAATTCGGGATTACTGAACATAAGGAAATGATCCCGATTCTGAGGGCGAAGCCGAAGTCTCATTTAATTGGTGCATTCTTAAATAAGATCTAGCAGAAGTTACAAGCCAAGAATGAGATGGAAGCTAGGTTGATTGGGAAGCAGGATTCCCCTCTGAAGAGGAAAGCTGCTGATGCACCTGAAAATTTATATGTTGCAAGTCATTCACAACAAGTAGATGATAGGTTTAAGTTAGAATCTACACAAGTTAAAATTCTAAGACATCAATGATCTATAAGATGTCCTTGAAATTTTTTTCATATAACTTAAAACCAAAACTTGCTTTTTAGACTTAGATAGAAGTCTAAAAATGCATGTAATATTTCAGAACAAATAGAGGGAATTTGTAAGGTCAAAAATCGACCAAGTATAATTTGTTCAGAAATATTGAAGCTCTGAAGAAATACTTGTACAGAAATTCTGAGACATCCCTCAGAATTAGTTCTTCTGAAGCCTCACCTCAGATCAAGATCATCATATCTGAAGACGTTCAGACTGAAGTCAAAGACTGAAGACTGAAAAAGAAGATCATCTCAGAAGCAGAGCTCAGAGAGGATCTTACCATGATTGAAGATCTGAAGGCTCTAAGTGAAAAAGTATTTACAACACTTTTTCACTGATTACGAGGAAAGTCTTTTTGCAGCCTTTAACTACCTTTACCCGGTTAATAACCTTAAACCTGGGATCGGGATAGTTTTAGCAAAAGGTTGGGAATAAAGTCACATCAAAGAAACTTACATACTTTACCTTAAACAAGCATGTTATGAATTTGTCCTACAAATCCATAAATGCATCCAACCATATTTGTACGGCATATTGCCATGTCATCTAGACATGTTTGCCTATAAATATAAGACTTCTCACACTTGCTAAAATGCTTGGAACTTTGGCAATTGCAACGTGTGATATTACTCTAAGTATTCTTACGAGTAATTCCTTGTCGCATAGATCATTTGTATTTCTAAGGTTGTTTAGATATTTTCACAAGTGTGATTATCTTTATTCTGCAACAACTCTTATATTTTGTTTATAGAAATAAATAAAATACATTGAAAAATACATCTCGACTCATTGCCATAATACTTGAATATAATTAGTATTTATATAGTTTCAAGCACTTGTTCTTTATTGTTCATATCCATATCTGGATCGTGGTTCATAACTAGTCTTTATCTAGATTCGAACCACTTGCCAGTCGGGTTACTTGACATACTTGTGTTTATTGTTAACCTATTTTATATCTTGTTATATCTTGTTCTCGTTGTACATCTTGTGTAGGTGGACTCACAATATAAATGTAATTGTTGCATTATATTTATGATATAGTATTATTTATTTTAATTTCATTTATGTATTTATACTATTATATTATGTCTTGACTTATGAATTTATGTTCTTTATCTATGTATATGTGAATTGTTTCAATTGCAGATAAGCTTCAAAAGATAGGTGTAGATGCAGATTCATTGTGACAATCGCAACATAGATTTGATTATCGTTTATGTTTTAGAAACTATGTTTGTAATCATTTAACTAAGAACTTGTGTTGATATTTAATGATTACAGTTGAACTTCAATATTATATCTGTTTATGTTTTGTATTGTGTTTGTGTGTTATATATTGTTTTGCAGGTACAAGAACATAGAATCAAGGTTTATAAGTGTCGTAGAACACTTGAACGATGATTGGATGTTATGTACGAGCCAAATGAAGCTAAACAAAGAGCCAAAGGGTCGTCATTAGTATGAAGGAACAACCTCGTGCTGACGTCAGCACGAGGCAAGTCAATTGGTTTATTGTTTCGGGCCTAATCTTCGATTAAGGCCTAAGCCAACACAATCCAATACATAACTAGTATAAATACAAGACCTAATCTACGGAATTAAGTTAATCGTTTGAATCGTTTGGTAAATCTTAGAAGATATTCACGAGATTACGAATTAAGGTTAATTGTTCCTTCGTGTGATCTCCTACACGAACCACAAGCCTTGTGCATCTCTTTGGGTTGGTTAATTGCTCATTAATCGACGGAAGGCAATAGCAATCTAGTTATCTCAAGAGGATTCTACACTCTTGACATAACGAATCACGTCTTATTACGATCCACGCAACAATAACGTACCTTATAAGTGGTATCAGAACCCTAAGGTTGATTACCAGAAGGTTTAAGATCGTTTGATTGGCTATTGATTGCAAATTCGTTCGAAATTCGTGTTATTTACCATTTTCGTGATCTTTTTCGTGTCACTTCATGCTTACGTCAGCACGAGGTGTACTTCGTGTTCGTGCTTACGTCATCCAATGATTTCGTGCCACGTCAACACAAACTACCATTCGTGACTTAGGTCGTGACGCGTGTACTTCGTGCTTCACTTCGTGTGACGTGTACTTCGTGTAAGTCATACAGCTTCGTGCTACGTGACTTTGTTTGACTTCATGCCACGTGTACTTCGTGCCACACGGACTAAGTGTTATTTCGTTTGATTTGATTTCAAAAGATTTGAAATGACTACTATTCCAGCTGCTACAAATTCACCAAATGCCCTACTTATTAGCCAGATGATCATGCACGATCATGAGGTTGGTCGTGGAAACACAACTCCAAAGTTGTTCCGTATGGAAAACTATTGGATGTGGAAGTGACGTTTTGAAGACTACATTCGTCTCACTGACATGGACATGTGGCTTATGATAACTCAAGGTTTTGATTGGCCTTCGTATGAGAAGAATGGAGTGATCGGTAGGTATACTTATGCTGATATGCCGATTGAAGAATGAAAAAGGTATGCAATTGAGGGAAAGGCCTTGTCCACTCTTACTATGGGCTTACGTCAAGATAGTGTACACTTGTTCAAAAAATACACTACTTCAAAGGATTTATGGGACGCTCTTGAAAGATATTATGAGGGCGATGTAACCTTGAAGAAGAATCGTATCAAACTTCTGAAGCGCCAGTATGAAGCTTTCAATAGACTGAAAGGAGAATCTCTTAACAAGATTATTATTCTATTCAGTCATTTGACTACTGAGTTGTCATATTTTGAGGTTGTTTATCCTCAAACTGAGCTAGTCGATAAGTTTATGGACTCACTGCCTAAGACATGGACTGATTATGTTCATCAACTTCAAGATGATAAGGAATACAGTACATGGGACTTTGAAAAGGTAGTTTCCAAGCTGAAGAACAGAGACATGAAGAGAAGAATTAAAGATACTCACTCGGATTTCACTCAAGATCCATCATTGTATCATGCTAAGTCTGTTCATTTAGCAAGTTCTAGCTCGGGGAACAATGCATTTCTAAGTGGTACAGAAGCTACACCAATAGTAGATGCTGAAGGTATTGCTGGATATGTTGCTTATGACAATGCACATACGAATGTCAAGAGCAATGTACAATCTTTTCACTCTATGCCAATGAGTATGAGTTCTGCAGAAGGTAGAATAAGTGTATACTTAGCCTTTTGTAATGCTCATGAAGCGTTTATCGGAGGAAAGATTATTGATCCTGCAGTAATTGATGAGGATTACAATCAGATAGATTCTGATGATTTGGAAGAAATGGATCTACAATGGCTGCTAGCTATGCTCACTATTAAGGTCAGAAGATTCACTCAGAGAACTGGGAGACTTATAGGTAATGGCACTAAAGGCTTTGACAAATCCAAGGTGAAATGTTATAACTGCGATGGATTTGGTCGCTTTGCAAAAGAGTGTCAACGACCTAAAAGGATTGATAATACCGTTGCTGGTAGTCAAAATTACAATCAAGGCGGTATTACTTCAAGTAATCAGAAAACTCAAGCAATGACTACATATCCTGCTACTCCACAACAGCCAGTTTTGTCACCATTTTCCGAGTCAAAGGCCGTTGTTGTTCAGAAACCGGATGGTACTTATCAAAGGGATACACAATCTGATGAGTCATTGAGTCCTGCTGATGACATTTCTATGAAGAGCATTGAAGAACAAATGAAGAACTTCGTGATACCTGAAGGTATGACAACTGAAGACTTTGTTGCATACATGGCAGATTACAAGGCTGCAGATCAGATGGTATCTTGTTCTTTGTTTTCTATAGTTGACATTTGTAAAATGGTGTCAGATTTGAAACTTGAGGTATTAAAATTAAAAGAAAATTTAACTAGTTTATCTACTGAAAATGTTATTCTTAAGAAGGAAAGTAACGTGACTGAAGATTCTGATTTACTTCGACAAAGAGATCACCAACAAACGAAATTAGATTTTAATCCATATGAAGTAGTATAATACACATTGAAAGACTGTGATACAGTTTTCTATGATAAAGAAGTATCTATAGATAGGATTGAACCTAAATAAAAATTGATAAAGTTTGGTATGTGGAAAATAAAGAAGAATGGTTAGCTGAACAAATTCTATATAAGGATAGTGTACACTTAGCTCCTTTTAAACCAGCAAGAACTATGGAAGAAGCAATACAGACGCTTGATACCATAAATGAAATGAAGGAGTATGGTATACCAATCCCTGAAATAGAATATGGTCAATCTAGAAAACAACAAGGGAAGAAGTGTTATACTTGTCGTGAGAAAGGTCATATAGCTATTGAATGTCCAAATAGGAAGGTCAAGAATCCTAAGAATGACAGTCAAGTCAAGTCAAAGGATGTTGGTGATATTCCTAATACTAAAGGGAAGGGTAAATTAGTTGAACAAGTAGCTTCACCACAATTTATGAGTGCATATAAAAGAGATTATTATGAGGGGTATGCAAAAAGACATTCTGATAATAAAGATGCACAGAATTATGTTAAGTTACTTAAAAATGTGTCATATGGTGAGTCTACTGTTACAGATCAAAGGATTAATTTCAATAGATCTAAGACTCCAAAACGACAGGGACCTTCACAGAATACTACTTCTAGTAGTGTAAGTCCGAGTCGTTCTTGTACACCTCAAAGGAGTTATTCACCTAGGAAGATGGCTCAACAAAATCGATCTCCTCCTCCTAGAATTAATAGTTCATCTAAATTCTATGATCGATTAGGGAGTCAACCTAGATTTGGTACTCACTCACCAAGGAATTCACCTCCTAAGACTCGTTTCACTTCACCTAAGAAACAGTCAATGACACCATCTTCATCCAAGGCTCCTTTACAGAGCGATGGGTATTGGACCGAATTCATCATTAGAGATGAATTCGGAAAACCTAAACCTCAAAAGGTTTGGGTTCCCTTCAGAAACTAACCATCTTATTGTTTGATGTGCAGGGAGAACCAAGGAAGCCTCTCAGTCTTTGGTATGTTGACAGTGGATGCTCTCGGCACATGACAGGGGACAAGAATGTTTTGTTCAATTGAAGATGTAAATGGTTCGTATGTTAGTTTCGCAGGTCCCAATGGCGGCAACATCTCGGGCCAAGGTGATGTTGTCAATGGGAAGATTACGCTGGAGAAACTCAATTATGTGGAACAGTTAGCACATAATTTATTAAGTGTTTCTCAGATTTGTGACAAGGGAAACAATGTCCATTTTACTGAGAAAGAAGCACTTATATTGAAACCAGAATATGTTATTCCTGAAGACTGGATCCTGCTAAAAGCTCCTAGAAAGAGAGACATCTATGGATTTGTGTTAGGTGTTGAGGATCCTAAGGAGTTTGTTTGCTTATTAACAAAAGAAAATGAATCTGAATCTTTGTTATGGCATAGAAGAATGGGACAATTTAATTTCCGAAAGATGAATGACATTGTGAAACATGGTTTGGTTGAAGGCGTTCCCATGAAACGGTTTGGAATGGAAGACAAATGTGTACCTTGTCTGAAAGGTAAACAGCAAAAGTCTGCACATAAACTGAAACAAGAAAACTCTATTGCCAATCCTTTCGAGTTACTTCACATGGATTTATTTGGTCCAGTGAATGTAAGAAGTATAGGTGGGATGTATTACTGTTTGGTGGTTACTGATGATTACTCGAGATTCTCATGGGTATTCTTTCTTAAATCGAAAGATGAAACTCCGTAGATTTTGATAAATTTCTTTGTTGAAACTAAAAATATTTATGGAGTTCGTGTTAAGAGAATCAGGAGTGACAACGGAACTGAATTCAAGAATAATGTGATGGATGTCTTTTGTTTGTCAAAGGGAATCCAACATCAATACATTTCTCCATATGAACCACAGTAGAATGGAGTTGCTGAAAGAAAGAATAGGACTCTAATCGAGACAGCCATAACTATGCTTGCAGATTCAGGGCTTCCTACTATGTTTTGGGCGGAGGCAGTGAATACAACTTGTCATATTTTAAATAGGGTTACTGTAGTTACGCGTCATAATAAGACATGTTATGAGCTTCTACATAAGAAGAAACCGAATTTACAGAATGTTGAACCATTTGGTGTACCGTGTACTTTCTTGAAGTATCTACCTCAGTTAAAGTTTTATCCAAAGGTTGAAAAGGGATTTTTCATGGGTTATAAACCGGGAACATCAATTCGACGGGTTTACAATAAACAGACCGGCAAAGTTGATTTGGGAACAAACGTCAAGATTGTTACTCATAAGCCCGCTATTCTGAAAGTGGCAAAAACTTCGATTATGATAGTGTGTTTAGTTCACTACATGGTCCTGATTCTTATTCAGATCCTAAGACAGTTGATAATGTGATTATTTTAAGAGATCACATGGATAATACTCCTACATCTCCGCCTACTCGAAATGTCGATACTACTCCAACCAAAATTCAGTCTACTAATGATATTGATGAAAGTGGTAAGGACAAGAATAAGACACCAGATTCAGATGATAATGAACCCGAGAACACTATTCCACTTGCTCCATCAAAGGTTTCACTGCCTGATGATGATCTTATTTCTGAAGAATCGGAAGATGATTTTAACTCTCCTGAGTTTCAGATTAGAACAAATTTAGGAGAAAGTCTGAATGTTGATTCGGTTCCTCAATATCGAATTAATAAGGATCATCCAGTTGAAAATATTTTTGGTAATGCTACAAAACCTGTTCGAACTAGAAATCAGCTGAATAAGGAACTGACTAGTTTGTTTTGTGAAGTGAAAGACACTGGATTGATAACTGAGTGTTTATATTCTGGTTTCATTTCACAAGTAGAACCTAAGAATGTTAAGGCAGCACTTCAAGATCCATGTTGGATTGAAGCTATGCAAGAAGAATTAGCTCAATTTGAAAAACTTGGAGTCTGGGAGTTAGTAGATGTGCCTAGAGGTAAAGAACCGATTAGAACTCGTTGGGTATATAAATGCAAATGAGATGACAAAGGGATTGTTACTAGAAATAAAGCATGTTTGGTTGTTCAGGGGTTTGCGCAACGTGTGAGGGATATGACTACAATGAAACTTTTGCACCAGTTGGTAGGATTGAAGCTATAAGGTTATTTTTAGCCTATGCAAGTTTCAAAGGTATAAAGGTGTATCAGTTAGACATTAAGAGTGTCTTCTTATACAGTGAAGTTAAAGAAGAAGTGTATGTTCACCAACCACCAGGGTTAGAAGATCCGAACTATCCAAGAAGAGCATATTGTTTGGATAAGGCTCTTTATGGATTGCATCAAGCACCCAGAGTGTGGTATGAAAAGTTGTCAACACATTTGTTGACAAATGGATTTACAAGAGGATTGATAGACAACACATTGTTTATCAAGTGGAAGAAGCGAGATTATCTAATTGTACAAGTTTACGTGGATGATATCATTTTTGGTTCATCTAATATAAAGATGTGCAAAGAGTATGAAATGAGCATGAAAATGAATTTGAAATGAGTGATATGGGGGAACTTCAATTATTCCTCGGACTGCAAGTCGATCAAAGGAAAGATGGATTCTTTATTCACCAGTCTAAGTATGTCGATGACATCTTGGAGAGGTTTCAAATGTTAGAGTCCAAGACATATGGTACTCCTATTCAGCAAAATCATGGTTTAGGGGTTCTTGATCCAAAAGATGAATTTGTGGATGCAACTTATTATCGTGCTATTATTGGCTCATTGATGTATTTGACTATTTCGCGTCCAGATATTATGTTCGCTGTTTGTCCTTGCGCTAGTCCGAAAGAGTCACATTTGACTGCAGCAAAACGTATTCTACGTTCTCTTAAGGGAAACCAAGGGCTTGGTCTATGGTATCCAATGGGAGGAACGTTTGATTTTGTTGCATATACTGATTTGGACTTTGGCGGTTGTAACAATGACAGAAAGTCTACAACTGGAAGTTATCAGTTGTTAGGAGGAAGATTAGTATCGTGGCAGTGCAAGAAGCAGACATGTGTTGCTCAGTCTTCATGTGAGGCAGAGTATATGGCTGCTGGTAGCTGTTGTTCCCAGGTATTGTGGATTCAGCAACAACTTCGTGACTACGGTATGGATTTTCTTGATACTCCTATTAGAATAGACAATAAGCCAGCTATAGACATTACAAATAACCCTGTCATGCATAAGGTCACCAAACATATTAATATTAGACATCATTTATTGCGTGATTGTGCCCCGAAGAAGTTTATAACTGATGATAATTTAGTTGATCTGTATACCAAAGCATTTAATAAGACTCGGTGTGAGAAGTTAATTCTTCTCAATGGGATGAAGAATGCTGATTCATATTAAATCTCTCAAAGAACTAATTTTGTAAGTTTGTGTCTGTAAATAGCTAGAGTCATAAAAATACAAAAAGAGTTCTTAGTGTCATAAACACCATAAAATATGGAAAATTTGAAAATGACAAAAATATGAAGAGATTTAAATTAATGCTGTCAGATGATTAGACGTGAGGTTACTTAGCTTTTAAGTCTGCTTAATCGTAATATAACTGCTTAATTCAGTGATTACAATTTGGGATATATTGGTAGACACAAAGTAGCAAGGTTTCCTTAATCTGAACTTAATTTATACAATGTTCTTGTGGGAAACATATTCAGATATATGGCTTAGAATGCTTGCTTTTCAGTAATGAATTGATCTAGTCCTTAAATTTTGTGAAAGATCTAGCATTACTATAGGATTTATTCAAAATATAGGCAAAAACCTCTACAACTCATGAGCATGAAAGTTAAATGTTATATTGTTTATGCAATTGAAATGAATGTAATATAAGGGGCTAATGTGGTCTTTGAGATTCGGAAAAGTATGTCCTAGGGGTGTCTTTGTATACCTAGCCTACCTAAAGCTTCCAACTTGGGATAGGTTGTCAGAAAGTTCGCTACATGAGTCTCATAGAAAATCACGGGTTCCTTATAAATAATGAAATGCAAAAGCAAATAAGTTAAATCACAAAGTAATCGAATTTTGTTATCTGTAAATGTCTCATAATTTGTTTAAGGATGTTTTTGAATATATATTGAATATTTGTTATCTTAGTGCTTGTATCGATTACGGAAGTATATCTGAATGTGGGTCACATAAGTTTCGCAAACTATTCAATGGCATATTAGGCTACTAGGGTTACATGGTGACTGTCCTTGGCCAGGGTATGTCGAAAATGTCATAACTCAAAGGAAATATCAATGCTAATCGTGGTTGGGTCACCATGTACCGAGTGTTTTAGAGGACAAATATACCGGTAATCGTGGTCGGGTCACTGTTCATAACTAATAATAAGATAATTATTTCTCACTTGAAGACTTATGTAAATGCTAATCTGATCTAATCTGCAGAACCTTAAGATTTCTTGTAAATAAATAAAGTAGTTTAGTTTTTTAGTTATTTTTGTTTTTATTTTATTTTATTTTTTTTTGTACTAATAAATGTCAGTTTGTGTGTCAAACTAGTTCTTATTGCACGAGAGATTTGATAAGCATCTAATGATTCTTAAGTGAATTATATGAGTCTTGTTGCTTATGATAAGTATGTTTAAAAAATGGATTTTCTAATTAATACATAAGTTATTTAATTTAGAAAATGAAATGGATTTGAAATTGAAAAGTCAAAATATTTTTGAATGTGTTTCAAGTAAATTTTTGAAATTTTAATTGTTTTTGGTTGATAAGTATGCTTGACAACGATTGGACTTGCCTTAGATCTTGTAATGATTTCTAGGTTAAGATTTTAGTTGTTTTGCATATTTATAATTTTTGCATATCTTGATGCATTGATGAAGTTTGTTAAGTGTGTAGGTTGCAGAGTTCATTTTATATGTATTGAGACGGACAACAATCTATGCACGAACTGTGCTACAAGGATGGATTGCCTTGTATTTATAAACCTAAGACTCAGTGTGATAGGTTAAATTGTATTATCAAGATCACAACCTAAGATGTAATGTGATAGGTTGTTGATATGATATTTTGATGTATTCTAATGCATTATACATTAAATACATTTTGATGTAAGTTTGCCTTGTTTAAAGTTAAACATTAAATATGCATTATGCATTTGTCAAGATAATAATGTAAGATTTATTTGATACATTATTGTGATGACAAGTTAGTACGGATGATATATGATTGCATATTCGAATAGATACAGATTTTTAGTAATGAGTATCTACAGGTTTATGTTTCTGGAATTTTTGTAGTTTTCCTTAATAAGTTTTCTGGAAAAATTACAAAATTTCGCTAAGGAAAGCGGTTCATGTGTTTTAAAAAACTGAAAATTCGAATTTGTTCGTGCTGACGTCAGCATGCCTCGTGCGGTTCATGGGTTTTAACCTTTCATTAATTACCTTTAATCGAAAATTAACCCTAAATAACCATACGAACTTCGTCTTCCTCGTGCGCACTATTCATCCGTTCCCTTTTCGATCAATTTCATCTAATTTTCGTATTTTTTTCATCCAGGATTGTTGGTATATTTTCAGTTTAGGATAGATTATTGATGTTTTGACTATGAAAATTAACGATTACAAGTCGTTATAATGCCCAAATTTTTGAATCCTCTTTGCATGAACAGTAACTAGGACGAACCAAGAATTTGATATTCAACTTTTGATGTTTTGGACTTAAAATTGGACTTAAAATTGGATTAATTGATGTTTGTACACCGTAAATCCAAAATAAGTTCATGTTAACATACTTAAAATCAAGATTAATTGAAGATACTATGATTTAGTCACTATTCACACGAAGAACATCAAGAACACGAACCGTTTCGTGTTCATCGAATTTGTTTTGATTTTTGATTTACTGGGCATACACGATCCATAAACAAGTCCATGTTGATGATTTTATTTGATTAACTCATCGAATGGAGATGTTTTTGCCTCGTGTTTCTGGGTTTTGTTTGAAGCTCGTGCTGACATCACACGAAGAGGTTTTGACCTCGTGATGATGTCATCACGAAGCAAAAGTCCAAAAACCCTGATTTTTGTTTTTAATTTCTAACTTTTTCATTTTCTTGTCGTTTTTGTCTGTCTTTGTGCAGGTATGGCAGGACAAGGTAATAATGCTCGTGTGTTCATCAAGGAGCATAATGCTGCACTCGATCTCAGTATTACTCAAACGGGGTGCACACCAGAGTTTCACGGTGTCCTACAGTTTTTTGCACGTTCTCGTGTACATTTTGCAGTGACAGAGAACCCTCCATTCGTGATAAGTCTCATTAGGGAGTTTTGGAACTCAGCCCGTTCAGTGCAGATGGGTGATCATAGGTACATTCGCACTACTGTTGGAGGACGTTCATTTTCGTTCTCGGCTGGAGACTTACGGACGATATTACACTTAGGTAATGTCGAGATAGAGCAAGGTCCAATTGATTTTTCAGAGGAATTTTGTGACGGTGCTCTACGTCGTATGGGTTATACTGGTGCTATTTCTCACCCATACTTATGGAGGCCAGAAGGGCTAGTTTCGGCACTAGTGTCCTTGGGCTGTGAGGACTTCTTAAATTTATGTCGTTTTAATAAGCCCTTGGGCTGTGAGGGATCTTTTGGGAAATCCTCAGGTTGGTCAACGGATGGGGGAGGTTGTGGCTGGGAGGATGAAGTTGTTTGGGATTTGAACAACTTCAACATTTTGCCACTAGGTGCACCGGTAGGTCTCGCATTCTTTTGCGACCCGCCAGTGACCTTTCTGAGCCAGCTGGTCTTGTTGCGTCAGATTTAGAAATTACCTGAAGAATTGCAGGAAAGAGTTTTGGCTCTTCATCTGAGGTAGATGCCTTTGATAAGTCTCTGCAGAACTCTGTCGCTGAAGTCTCGGGTCCGCCTTCAGAATACGCGTCTCCCAGAATTTGCGTAAAGCAAATGCTTAGAAATATGGGGAAAGAGATATGTGGACTTCTTTTTCCTTTTAACTTTGCCAACAACTGAGAGAAGAGCATCTCAGCGAAGTCCACCTCGATCCCATGGCACAAGTAGTAGCCCATTTCAACTTGAACTATGAAAATCTGGTCCAGGCCACCATAATTTCCCCCTAGGCACTCGACAATCTGAGTCCAGAAATACCTCCAACAATTTTTAAAGCCAGCAATGAAAATATGGCCAAAAGTGTTCAGATCGCTTTCAGCATCGATCAGTGCATCATGACCCATGTCTCTTAGAACCTCCCTAAAATTGATGCCTTTCAATCTTTTAAAGTATACAAATGGAGGTCTGAGATAGTTCAATTGAAGGGCCTCCTAGAACCTATCAAGAGAAATGACACACCGCTTAATGCCATCCTTCGAAGTAAAAGTAATGGATTTTTCATCCTTGCTAATTTTAGCGGTGTACCAGAATTCAAGTAAGTATCGATGATACAAGACTTGAGGATTTGCAGTCAAGGTATAATGAAGAGGACACTCTTTAAGAAATGTATTTATCCTGCCCATTAGGGTTTTTGATTTGACATTTAGGGGTGACACGAAGTTGTTCGTATTGCATCTAATAGCCTTGGCTTCGAGTTTTTCTGGCTAATTAGAACTTGGCTTGACTGGCTAATTAAATGAGTACTGAAGACACCTCTATGTCAATGGTGAGTTTACTTTGCAACACGTTCACTGTATCTGGTCATGAACAGTGTACCAGGTTAACTGGAGTTATACTTATTAAGGTGACAAGAGTAAATAAGTAAATACAATGCAATAAGTAAAGTACAAGTAATGTAAATTGGTGAGAGAATATGTAATTTTCAAGTGTATTTTATTTATTGATTGTTAAATAAAATACAAGGTTGTTGCGGAACCAAGATAATACACGAATGTAAATATCCTAACAACTTATGAAGTACAATTGATCTATACTTGGAAATTCTCTTCTACAATCGAAACACTTAAAGTTGTGAAATGTTCCTTTTAGCGATTGAGAGAATATTGCACAAGTTCACCAAAGATATTGCAAGTATGGGTGTTTGCAAAGTTGTATAAATGCTTGTGCAAGGACCTCTATCTATAGTCAATGGTTGAGCATTGGGATCTCAACTTCGACGTACAAATATGGTTGACAGCACACAAAAGTATTAGTAAATAATTCTTTGTGTGTGTGCTAGATAAAGTAAGACAGAAGGTTACTTTATTCAACCACTCTACATCTTTACACTTTTATCCACGGACAAGATTATTATCCGGGTAAAAGGATGTAGTGTAAAAGGTCCTCCCCATAATCAGTGTAAAGCTTTGTAAGAGCATTTACACTGAGGGTCTCCAGTTTGTATATCTGATTAGAATGTCAACTGGGCTTCGCTGCCATTGTCATTCTCTATCTTCCATTTGTTGTCTTTGACTTCAACTGGAATGTCTTCAGATGCTTTCTTCACATCTCAAATGGAGGAAGTCAACAGTTGCATAAACTGTACATTGCAACTCGACTTCAAATATTTCGGACACTTCTTCTGTTCTCCAGATGCAACTGGAGAGCTCCAGTTTTCAGCGAAACTGGACCTTACATACTTTACACTGAGCAGCTTCAGGTCTTCAATCAGATAGAATCTCCTCAGAGCTCTGCTAACCAGAAGTTTCTCTTCTTTAGTCTTTAGTCTTCGACTTCAGAATGAATGTCTTCAGTTTGAGCTAATCTCGATCTGAAGTGAAGCTTCAGAGAACTAATTCTGAGAGGGTCCTCAGAATTTCTGTACAAGTATTTTCTCTGAACTTCAGATATTTCTGAACAAATAGCACTTGGTCAATTTTTGACCTAACAATATATATATATGTACATATATATATATATGGGGACAATCAAATAAGGAGAGCCTTAAAATAGAAAAACGGTGAGAACACTTAAAACTACATTTTGATGCATTAAAAGCCCATGAAACTAACATAGTGTATAACTAATTATCATTATTTAAGTGTTTAACAACACATTGATCAGTCAAAAAAAAAAAAAAAATCACATTTTTTTTTGTTTTGTGCAAGTTTATGGGCTTTTAATGCATCAAAATGATGCTTTTAAGTGTTTTCACCGTTCATATTTTAAGAGTGTTCTTACCGGATTGTTATATATATATACGGAAAACTGAAGGTGGTGTTGTTATGTATCCAACTTGAGTGAAATCCCTCTCACATACTAATTTTTTAAAATATAATATATATTGAATAAATAATTGGGCCCTCATGCTTTTTATGGTTCAATAAATTAACATGGGAGACGGATTTCATCCAAGTTGGATGCATAACAGCTCCACCTTCCCTTCTATATAAAAGGAAGAAGGGTGTGTTGTACTTGAAGGTAAAAGGACTAAAACGCTCCCATGTCGCAACGCACATAAAGGATTTAACGAATCTAAACTAAAAAACTTTAATGTCAAGGACGATTGGTAATGGGAAAATGATATCCCAAAGATATGATTGGTAAAAAAAAAAGATAGGTGTTACAAATCAAAAATTTTCAACGACATGTATCATTTCTGACAATAACTCGAGTATATATATATATATATATAGGTTTTTGCCCTGTGCGATGCGTGACATTTTTAAAATTGATGTTCAATTTGGTTTAAAAAAATAATGAATGAATGTGTGACTTTATAAAACTTTGTTTCAAGGATAAAAGAATGCTAACTTTTAGTAAAATTTTTCGAAAAACACCAAAGATTTCATAAAACCCAAAAAAACAATCAACAGGAAAAAATAAGTTTATTTCTTGTCAAATGTTGATTATGACACAAATAGCAAATACAAACTACAAAATATAATAGAGGCCATTTGCAAAACACATAAAATTTTGTAATTCAAATGTATAGAGATTAAATAAACTATTGGACACCACTCACAATAAAGGAGCTCATTATGACCATTTAGTCAACCCGTGCAATCTATCCGTTTGACATGATCACACAATTTTGCATGAATGGAGAATCCATTGATAATGTGCCTTTGCAATAATATGGAAGTTAAGAACCTATTTTATAATAGAGCAAATAAAAAATCTATTCATTTACAAATTTATCAAAAACAGTGTGTTTCACTAAACTCTTGTTAATCCATTAGAATAAATAAAAATTTTCACTATATATGAAACAACATAATTGAAAGATGGCGGAGTTATATCTAAATCAATAAATTAAAAACCAATTTGCAATAGTCACCGTTAAGAATAATATAAATCTATGAAATACATATACAAATTAAAATAAAGGGAAATCAAAATAAATATAAAACCTATTCATTTACAAATTTATCAAAGACATGATGTGTTTCACTAAGCTCTTGTTAATCCATCAAACTAAATACAACTTTTGATTATATAATGAAACAACATATATAATTGAAACATAAAAGAGTTGTATCTAAATCAATACATTAGATTATATAATGAAACAACATATATAGTTAGAAAGATAAAAGAGTTATATCTAAATCAATAAATTAAAAACCGATTTGGGATATAATTACTATAAAAATAATATAAATAATTGAAATACATATAAATTAAAATAAAGGGAAATATAATCAAAATAGTAGCTAAAAAGGGTTATAGGAAAAAGTGTTTGAGTCTCCCCGTGATTTAATTTTTAATATCTTCTTTACGTGTATTTACATACTTAGAAGAAGATATTATTTACCAAATTAAAAGATATAAATTTGGTACATATATTCAAGGTGTAATTGATGTATTGTGAAAATTCATCTTATCGGATATTTTTGATTAAATATTTAATTTTTTATATGAAATTGTTTTTCTTTATTTTTTGTATACATAGGTTTAACTTAATATATAATATTTAATTTGAAAAAAATATGAAGATGCCACATAAGATAAATCCTAGGTGGCAATATTTGAAGCTAGTTTGTGTTAGGTCCAGTTTAAGCTAAACTGGAGCTCTCCAGTGACATCTGGAGAGCATGAGGAATTGTCCGAAATATTAGAAGTCCAGTTGCGTTGTACAGGTTCAGCAACTAATGACTTCCTCCAGTTGAGATCAGAAGACTAGAATCTGAAGACCTTCCAGTTGAAGTCAAAGACAACAAATGGAAGATAGAGATTGGCAATGGCAGCGAAGCCCAGTTGACAATCTACCAGATCAATCAACTGGAGAATCCTCCAGTGTAAATGCTCTTACAAAGCTTTACACTAATTACGAGGAGGACCTTTTTACTCTACATCCTTTTAACCGGACAATGATATTGTCTTTGGATAAAGGTACAAAGATGTAGAGTGGTTGAATAAAGTAACCTTTTGTCTTACTTTATTTAACACACACAAAGGATTATTTAAACAATACTTTTGTGTGCTGTCAACCATTTTTGTACGTCGAAGTTGAGATCCCCATGCTCAATCTTCAACTATAAATAGAGGTCCTTGCACAAGCATTTTCAACAACTTTGCAAATACATATATTCTGCAATATTGGTGAACTTGTGCAATATTCTCTCAATCGCAAAAAGGAACATTTCACAACTCTAAGTGTTTCGATTGTTTAGGAGAATTTCCAAGTTTAGATCAATTGTAATTCATGGGTTGTTAGGATATTTACATTCTTGCATTATCTTGGTTCCGCAACAACCTTGTATTTTATTTAAACAAGTAATAAATAAAATACACTTGAAAATTACATATTGTCTCACCAGTTTATACACTCATCATTTATATTATTGCATGTATTATTATTCTGTCACCTTAATACTTAATTCCAGTTAACCTGGTACACGATCAATCCAAACTGGTCACATCCAGATTAATTGATCGTGTTGCAAAGTTCACTCACCATCGACATAGAGGTGTCTTCAGCACCCATCTAGTAATAGTTGGGACTTACAAGTGGTATCAGAGCAGGCAGGTTGAATTGTTTCAATTCTATAACCTAGGTCTGCTTCGATGGCTGCTGAAGGTGAGAATGGTTCTGGTCCAAATGAATCTAATCCTAATATTGCTACTCCTTTAAATACTAACCCTACTCCTCCTCCTCCAACTCCTGGAGCTAACCACGTTCATGTACATTACTCCAACTCTCCTGTTCCCAAATTCAATGGGAATGGTGAGACATTTGGTACATGGAAAGCTAGAATGCTCTTGCATTTTGGTGGGATAGAGAGGTATATGTTGAAAATCCTTAAGGATGGACCATATATTCCCATGTCCAGTGGTGTTAGCCCTCTTCTCGATCCCACTGGGAGAAGAGGCACCAGGGAGAAATCTGAAGAACATTGGTCAGATGAGGATCGCAGATTGGTTGATCTTGACACTAAATTGAAAAACATGATTCTTTCTGCTATACCTGAGGAACTAATTCCTACCCTTGTGCTATTTTCTAGTGCAAAATCTATGTGGGATGAATTAGTTCTCCAGTTTGAAGGAGGTAATGACACTATTGTCACTAGAAAGGTTGCTCTCAATAAGAAGTATGAATCCTTCTTTGCTCTACCCAATGAAAGTTTGACTGGTACTTATACCAGATTTACTAGCCTAATTAATCAACTTAGAGGCTTGGGAGTGGAGAAGGATAAGGATATTCTTCTTGAAAAATTCTGTGATGTTTTGCCATCCAAATGGGCACACATGGTTCTTGTCTTAAGACAAGGAAAGACCTTGCATAGCCATACTCTTGCCTCTCTTTATGGAGCCTTCAAATTCACTGAAGATAATGATGCTGCAAGATTACTGGCTGAGCAAGATGCTTTAAACCATGCTCAGAGTTCCAAGGCTGCCAACTTTTCTGGGCAACCTTGTGCTGCTTTAATGTCTACTGAGAATGTCCAGTCACATTCTATGAAGGAAATGTTAAACAACTTTTTGAACTCTGGCCTAACCACTAATCTCAGTGATGTTGTGAGGAAACTGACGATGATGATCTGGTTGCCATGATTGCTAAAACCTTTAACAGGTTTAAGCATAAATCTAATCGATTTAATGGGTCCAATAATGCTTCCAATTCAATCTCAATGGATAAAGCTAATCTTACCTGCTATAAATGTGGTAAGAAAGGCCATTTCATGAAGGAATGCAGATCTAGTCAGATGAACAACCAAACTGGTCCCACTGTCCCAAACTTTGTTAAAACTGATGATTATAAGGCCAAATACAAGAAACTTAAGGCCCAGATTGCTCTCATGTCTCTTGAACAAAATAATGAGAAAGAAAAGAACAAGTGCATGATGGCTCAAACTGAAGGGAAATGGGAACTCTCTGATGATTCATCTGATGATGAAGAAGAGATTAGAGATATGTGTTTCATGGCATTGGAGAGTCAACAACCAGTGGTGAAGGATGATGTTGTATCTGGAAGATGGGTTGATATCATTTTAAAAAAGGTAAGGGATTATGATATCGAAATTGATTCAGAACTGAAACTGGATATTGCTGAATCATTGAATGATGACTTGTTATTTGTTGAAACCATGAGAACTGACTGTGAAAGATATTTAGAAACAGTTTTGGTTGAATTAAACAACATGAAAAGTCAAGTAAGTGATTTGCAAAGTGTCCAGTTGGCTCTTAAAGAGTCAGATTTGAAAAACGAGGCATTGGAAAAAGATAACCAAAAACTAAAATTTGATCTTGAAAAGGAACATATGGTTATTAACTCTTGGGTTCAAGCATCTGGTAAAAATTATGACGCTTTTTCTAAAACCATTGATGCTCAAAAAACTGCCTGGAAATCTGGTGATCTTCAGATGGCAGCTGTTTTACCCACAATTCACCAATTGCCAGAATCTGTTAAAGTTAAAACACCTTATGATTCCTCTGGCACTATCAAATCTGAATCCACTAAGACCAACCCTGTTGAGGTCAAAACTGGAGCCAAGAAGGCTAAAGCTCCAGTTAAAAAGGAATCTGGTGATAATCCTTTACCTCATAAGTCAAGTGAGTCCTCAACTCTAAAGACTAAAACCCCCGCTGAGCCAAAGTCCAAAAGCCAGCAACCTGATGAAAAGAACATTTTGTTAAAAATGGAGAATCAACTCCAAAGTCTGTCAAGGCAGGTACAGAGTTGTACTGCCAGAATTAAAAATCTGGAAGGAAGTGCATTCTCCTCTGTTGAAAAACAAAATGTCAAAACACCTTCTCAAAAACAAAAGATGAAACAATCTGCTCAGAAAGGAGCAAACATTGAAAAGAAAAAGGAGGTCAATGTTCCACTAAAACCAATTGTCTTCACTCCGGAAATTGGAGAGAACCCTCCAGTTTCCTCATCCAGTTCAACACCCAGTCAAGTACCTGGGACTTCTCAGAAGAAGTCCAGTGGACCCATCAAGAAAAGATGGGTTCACAAAAATAACTAATCAATTACTTGGGTGTGCAGGGCGATCGTAAGAAGAATATTTGGTATCTGGACAGCGCAGCTGGCCGGACTATGACCGGATGTAAGCCCCTGCTGGAAGAATTCACTGTCTGCGATGGACCAGCGGTGACATTTGGTAATGATGGAAGTGGGAAAACTGAGGGATATGGTGTTGTTGACAATGGGCAGATTCAGTTCACTAAGGTTGCATTTGTTAATGGTTTGAAATATAACCTGATAAGTGTCAGTCA
This sequence comes from Erigeron canadensis, assembly GCF_010389155.1. NCBI lineage: Eukaryota > Viridiplantae > Streptophyta > Magnoliopsida > Asterales > Asteraceae > Erigeron > Erigeron canadensis. Next base: position 21,072,381 of record NC_057765.1, read on the forward strand.
ACTTTGTGATGATGGATATAGGGTACTGTTCGACATTGCTCAAGGCACTGTTTTTAACAAGGATTGGAAGGTAGTCATGATTGCACCAAGAAAAGGGAATGTGTACATGATGAACATGGAGCCTGCTCCAAAAGAGCATTGTTTCTATGTCAAGGCTGATGAGGACACCAACTGGCTGTGGCATAAACGATTATCCCATCTTAACTTCAAAAATATTAATAAGTTGTCAAGAAAGCAACTGGTTGATGGGATACCCCTGTTTTCCTTTAAAAAGGAGAAGCCATGTCCAGGGTGTGAAATGGGCAAAAAGAAAAGAGCCAGTTTTAAGACCAGGCAGAATTTCAGCATCACTGAACCTCTTCACATGCTTCATATGGATCTTTTTGGTCCAGTGAATGTTCAAACTAAAGCTGGTAAGAGATACACTTTAGTTGTGGTCGATGAATACACCAGATTTTGTTGGGTGATATTTATCAGATCAAAGAGTGATGCATCTGGTGAAATTATCTCTCTCATCAAGCGAATTGAGCTCAAGTATACCAAGAAAGTGTGTCAGTTGCGAAGTGATAATGGTACAGAATTCATGAATAAAGAATTGGAGACATTTTGCACTGACACTGGCATTTCTCAAAACTTTTCGTCACCTCGTTCTCCAGAACAAAATGGTGTGGTTGAAAGGAAGAATCGCACATTGATTGAAGCTGCAAGAAGTATGTTATCTGAATCTGGTCTTCCCACCTGTTTTTGGGCTGAAGCTGTGGCAACTGCATGTCACACCCAAAACCGGTCAGTTTATGTCAAGAGACACAAGAAGACTGCCTATGAAGTCCTCAGGAATCGTAAACCAAATATTGGATACTTCCATGTATTTGGTTGTCCAGTTTACATTTTAAACGATTCCAGTCAGTTGGGAAAATTTGATGCAAAAGCTGACGAAGGTGTCTTTGTGGGGTATTCAAATATTAGAAAAGCCTATAGAGTTTATAATTATAGACTCCAAAAGGTACATGAGACAATTCATGTCACGTTCGATGAATCAAATGAAGCAATCAACAAAAGACCAACCCTTGATTTATCTTCAGTTGTCCCAGTTGATTTTGGTGTATCTGATCAAATTCATCAATCAGATAGTGCACCAGAAAATGTTTCCAGACATCAAGTTTTGGAACCAGTAATGGAAAAGAAGATCGTGTGTGACACCTCGTTTTATCCTTCTATCAGTTTTAACCTACCTGAAAAACTGGTAATTGGATCTGATGTGCGTGCCACAACAACATCAGAACCAGTTCAAGCTTCCCCAGTTCTTCAAGATATACCTTTGTTTGAAGATAATCATGTCAACTCTTCAGTTGACATTGATGATGAAGTTGAGGTAGTTTGGACTGATCCTCCTCCAGTTGCTGCATCTGTTGGAGATCGTCATGTGTCTTGCACTGATGTTGTATTATACCAACCTAGTCAATACACTAAATGGACTGCTGCTCATCCCATTGAGCAGATTATTGGCAATCCAGATAGTGGGGTTCAGACTAGAAGAGCCACAAGTGATCAATGCTTGAACGTCACCTTCTTATCACTGATTGAACCGAAGAAGATTGACGAGGCTATGGCAGATCCAAGCTGGGTTGAAGCTATGCAAGAAGAACTCAACCAGTTCGAAAGGAACAACGTTTGGGAGCTTGTTCCTTGTCCTCCAGGGTTAAAGAGAGAACCCATTGGAACGAGGTGGGTCTACCGGAACAAGATGGATGAAGATGGCAACGTTATCAGGAACAAAGCTAGATTAGTTGCCAAGGGTTATTGTCAAGCAGAAGGTGTTGATTTCGATGAAACTTTTGCTCCAGTTGCAAGACTTGAAGACATCAGAATTTTCTTAGCTTATGCTGCTCACTTGCAATTCAAGGTTTTCCAGATGGATGTAAAAAGTGCGTTTCTGAATGGCACATTGGAAGAAGAAGTGTATGTTACGCAGACTCCAGGCTTCATAAATGATAAGCATCCACATTGGGTATATAGACTAAACAAAGCTTTATATGGTCTTCGACAAGCCCCAAGAGCCTGGTATGATACTCTAACTAAACATCTTCTCAAAAATGGTTTTCAAAGAGGTGCAATAGATAATACCTTGTTCATTCTGAAAGAAAAAGGCAATATCTTGTTGGTACAAATTTGTGTTGATGATATTATATTTGGGTCAACTGATGATGGAATGTGTAAAAGGTTTTCGAAAATTATGTCTCAAGAATATGAGATGAGTTTAATGGGTGAATTAACATTTTTCTTAGGTTTACAAATCAAACAAACCATGGATGGTATTTTATTAACCAAGAAAAATATGTCAGAGATTTGTTGAGAAAATACAAATTTGATTCAGTCCCATCAAAAACCACACCTATTTCAGCTCCATTAAATTTGGACTCTGACCCAAATGGAAAACCAGTGGATCAAAAAGAATATCGTGGAATGGTTGGTTCACTGATGTATTTAACTGCCAGTCGACCAGATATAATGTTTGCAACATGTTTATGTGCCAGATTTCAGGCAAATCCAAAAGAATCACACTTGCATGCTGTTAAACGCATTTTCAGGTACCTGAAAGGGTGCCCTAGCCTTGGTCTTTGGTATCCCAAAGGCTCAGGGTTAGATCTAATGGGTTATTCAGATTCAGATCATGCAAGTTGTAAGATTGATAGAAAATCCACAACTGGTGGATGCCATTTCCTAGGGGGAAAACTGGTGAGTTGGACCAGTAAGAAGCAGACTTCGGTCTCAATGTCTACTGCTGAGGCAGAATACATTTCTGCGGCCAGTTGCTGTGCCCAGATTCTCTGGATCAAAAACCAGTTACTTGATTATATCTCACAACCCAGTGATGCACTCAAAGACAAAGCATATTGATATCAGGTATCACTTCATTCGTGATCATGTTATGAAAGGAGATATTGAAATACATTTCATCCCCACTGATAAACAGTTAGCTGATGTTTTTACAAAACCTCTTGATGAAAAGACTTTTAAACATCTCATCAGTGAAATGGGTATGTTAAATCCTCATTAAACTGAAGAGGCCCTTCAGTTGAGGATGGTCCAGGTGATCCTTGATTGGTTGGAGATTGAACGCCTTGATGTACTCAAAGACTAGTCACTGATCAAATGGATCACATTTTTAGGAAAAAAAAGACTCAAAATATTTTTCAAATAAATTATTGAAAAATACAACTGAAGGTCATCAGTTGAAACTGGCATCTAAATTTTCTTTTGGTTGCCAGTTTGGTCTTGTCTCAAAATGGTGGTCAGCCAGACTTCATAACGTTGTGTTTTACTTGGTGGATACTTGTGACACGTGATGTTACTCGAGTGCTAACCTCGCACTCACGAACGTCACCTGACATGTCTTACGTGTCAAGACTTTTGCTGAAATGTACTGCACTTTTTATGGGTATTGGTGAAGTTAGTGGGAGAGTGGGAATACCAGTCGTCGTAGCATTAAATGCTTGATGGGAAGTATTAAATATTTTTGAATTCTCAAAATTTTGGAAAATAACTTTTTACAAATTATTTCAAATTTTTGGAGACTAAAATATCCTTTCGTATATATTTTGGCAATATTTTACTGCCTATATATACCCCCACCAATTTTCCGTCTCATTTACTTCTCTCAAAATTCCTTCATTTACTCTTTCAATCATTCACAATTCGAGATCCTTTTCTCTCTTTCTTCTTTAAGTCCAAAACCCTAAATCAAAATTCACAAATGGCTCCTAAATCTTCTTCTTCTTCATCTCGTTCTCGTGATGTGAATCTACTCACTGCTGAGTACATTCCATCACAAAACGTTATTCGTGCCACTGGTGCTCCCATAAGTTCTAAACTTATTAAATTAAATCCGAATAATCCAATGGCATCTCTTCAAGGGCTCCAGGCCGCTGACTCACTTATAGGGAGAATCCAATCCTTTCTTCGGATTTCTCCCCTCAGCGATGCCTTCTCTTTGAATCCACACAAGCTATTTCATGACTACTTGTGTGAATTCTGGTACACTGCCTCTCTTTCTGAGGACTGCTCATCCATCTCCTTTTCTCTAAAGGATGGGTCAGTCCCGTGTACCATCACCACTGAAACATTGAGGGAAGCCCTTAACCTCAATTACTGGAGACAAAATGAAAATCCAGTGGTGATTTCCTCCAATATTAATTTCCGCCAGGTCTTCCTTGATATGGGGAATAAGGAGATGGTGGAGGGGGATGTTTTGAAGACCAAGGGGTCCATTACAATGAAAGGGCTTTCACCATCCTGGAAGTTCTTTATGGTCCACTTGGTGGAAAGTTTGGGAGGGAGTTCTGGTGGATTGGACCAGATAAACTCCTTCCAGGCAGAGATGGCTTACTGCCTCTGGAATGGACTGAGGGTGGATTTTGCAGGTATTCTGTTCAGAAGCCTGGTGTTCAAGCTGAAGGGCAACAGGGGTCCTTGTGTCCCCTTTTCAAGATTCCTGTCCTTTTGTTTCATTCAGATTCTGGGCAGGGAAGAGTACAACAACACACAATCCTTGTTCTTTGTGCCAGAACTGTTGAGGAATCTGGACAACCTGGTGTCCACTTCTGATGAAGTCCAGATGTCCCCGAGAATGATTTTTGCATTCTCTAAAACTGATGCACCACAATCTGGTGAATCAGAAAGGCAACTGGGCGGGCCTCAAAATAATGAGGGACCCACCGGTTCGTCTACTGAAGTCATAACTGTGGCAGAAGCAGGAGTCCAGGCAGTTCCTAAAGCAAGAAGATCCTCTAAAAGCAGGAGATCAAGATCTGGACTTGCTGCACCTGACCAATCACAATCTGTGATAGTGGTCTCTGAAGCCGCTGCCGGTGATATTGCAACTGAGGATAGAGCAGTTGTGGTTGAGGCACCAGTCACCTCTGTCCAGGGAGAAGATGCTTCGGCAACAGATCCTCAAACTGATGGTACCATTGAGGCAACTCAAACTGGTCATCAGGAGTCTGAACATCTAGTTCAGCCACCCCCAACATTTATGGATCTTGGCATAAATGAGGGTGTGTTTCAGCTTGAGTCTTCGGACTCATCTGAGACAGAATCTGACCAGGAGATGGCTGATGCAACTGTACTTGATCAGCTCCCTTCTCTCCTTGGTCAACCCCAAGAACCACATGTTTCAGTTTCCCTACTATTGTACAAAGCTTAGAAATACCTCCAATTTTCACCTCTCACCAACCACTTTCTTCTATGGGTGTGCCTAGAAATAGACACATCCTAACCCCACCGTCGCCGTCGTTCACACCTGAGCTTTCTCAGCATGAACGACACATTGAATCTCTTCCCTTCATTTCTACAATCCCTCCTCTTCTATCAACTGATGCTACTGCAACTGGAGAACCAAATATTGTCATACCTCGTCCAGTTGCACCTGTAGCTTTTTCGGCTGGTCCAGTGACATCTTCTCCTCCGTCATTGGACAGCCAATTCGTGTCTTTCCAAGCCGATCTCTCGAACCTTCTCGCGAGGGTGGAAGAGATTCAAAAGACACTTGATAGGAACACCAAGTCCCTCTCCAGGTACCACAAGGATCACTTGCAAAATATTAAAGTGGTTGACCTGGGGATCAACAAGTTCTCTGCCAATGAGGACTTGGTGTTTGGCAAGTTGAACGAGTTAGTGGAATCCTCCAATCAACTGGCAACATCTTTAAGGGAGGCGTTCGCACTGACTCAATCTGGAGTCACATCTTCAATATCCAACCTGCTGAACAGTACTGTTAGATCTTCAGAGGTTGATATTAAGAATCTTGAAAGGCAGGTGCTAGATTTATGTAACAAACCTGGCCTAGATGTGACAGCGCTTGGACACCAGTTGGCCTCTTCAGTGGGTCACAAGATCGAAGAAACTTTGGTTGCCAGTGAAAACAACTTGATTGAAAAGGTGATGTCTGAGATCACCAAGATTGCAGCGCCCCAGGTCGATCTCACTCCTATTACATCTGAGATTGATCGGTTGAGGTGCAGTCTGGATACACTGGCCAGCAAGGTCTCTGAACACTCAACTGCCATTTCGGATCTGACCACTGAAGTTGGCAAAGGAAGGGAGGGTGTAACTGAAGGCGTTAAGGAAGTCCCTGCAACTGGGCTCTCTTCAGATGATCTCTCAATACTCAAACAGATTTTAAAGAGTCAAGAGCAGACAAGTGGAAATGTAATGACTCAGTCTCAAGAGACCAATCATCTTTGGAGGACAGTTCGCATGCTTTGTGGAGTCTTCAAAGAGTGCAAGACAATGCAATCATGGCAGCCTCTAGATCGCCTGCCCTCTAGTCATGCCGATTTTGAAGCCATCAGGCAGGGACTAGATGCTGCCAAGGGGGAAAAGTCGGTACATGCCCCTCACACTCTTGTGAAGACTTCAAGTAAAGGGAAGGAGATTGTGGTGGCTACCAGTACTGAGGCTGGTAAGCAAGGGTTTGAGGTGTTTGATGATGTGGTGGTAGGGAGTGTTGATAAGGGAAAGGCCATTGCTGATGAATCTATGGAACCGGCCACCGATGCACCAATGTTGGAAACTGGCAATGTCGATTTGTTGCCTCCAGTTACTGAAAGCGAGAGTCAGAAGTTAGCAAGAGTGGGATACCTGGTCAAGGAAAGGAAGAAACAAATGAAGGTGAACCAATTCGAATCAAGAAGAAATCTTCCAACCCCTCTTGTTGATATCACTGATGCTCAACTCCTTGGCTTGACACTTGTTGAATACAAGAAGCTCAAAGAAGATCCAAGAATAGTCAATGCACTAAAGGAGATGCTTGAAGTTGAACTGGACAAACACTACCAGGATGATGAGGCTGAACTGGATGCTAAGTGTTTGAATGTATCGGTGGAAAAGGCCAGAGAGATTAGGTCTGAAGGGATTCTCAAGAGGACTGAGCAGGTAAAGAAGGCGGTCACCAAAGTATTGAATCCACCCAAGTCCAAAGGGAGAAAACAAAAAACCTTGCCAAGAGATGCAAATCTGAGGACTTGGGTAGAACCATCTGAACCCACAACTGATGATATTCGAGCTGCTACACAAAAGCTAAGCACGAGCAAAATCAAACTGACAAATGAATCTGAAGCTCGCACATATTTGTCAGATGTACAGCGTCGAAGGCACAATAGAGGCAGGATTACTGATGTTAAGGTTTCAATCAAGCCTGGTGCCAAGCATTTTGTTGTTGAGGTACAATACTTTGGTGGGCCTAAAAGGACAACTGAGAACCCGGATGTCCATCAGTATGGTCATTCCGAACATGTTGAAATGTTGAGGTTGCTGGAGGGGAGACAGAGGAAGAATAAAGTTGAAAGAGGCTGGGAGTACGTATTGCAAAATCTTATCAAGTTCAAGGAAAACATTGAAGAAAGATTAGGCCTTGATCCTGAGGATACTCAGCCAATTTCATCAGTCTCAAAAAGAAGGAAAACTGGCGAAGGGCCATCTGTTTAAGTTTTCTTTCTATCTATCTGCTTGTAATTTTGTATACTTTCTTGTAACTTATTTGTAAATTATGTGTATATACAAGTTGCCAGATTGTAACTCACAAGTAAGATATCTGATAGGATCTACAAGCTTTTAAAACAAAATCCAAGACATTTGATGATCTATAAAAATGTCTTGGAAACTCAATAGGTTTTATCAAACACAAGTACTTCAAACTTAAACTTGTATAAAAACAAGTTTGAAATCACTTAACAATATTTCAGGACAATTAGGGGGAATTTGTTAGGTCCAGTTTAAGCTAAACTGGAGCTCTCCAGTGACATCTGGAGAGCATGAGGAATTGTCCGAAATATTAGAAGTCCAGTTGCGTTGTACAGGTTCAGCAACTAATGACTTCCTCCAGTTGAGATCAGAAGACTAGAATCTGAAGACCTTCCAGTTGAAGTCAAAGACAACAAATGGAAGATAGAGATTGGCAATGGCAGCGAAGCCCAGTTGACAATCTACCAGATCAATCAACTGGAGAATCCTCCAGTGTAAATGCTCTTACAAAGCTTTACACTAATTACGAGGAGGACCTTTTTACTCTACATCCTTTTAACCGGACAATGATATTGTCTTTGGATAAAGGTACAAAGATGTAGAGTGGTTGAATAAAGTAACCTTTTGTCTTACTTTATTTAACACACACAAAGGATTATTTAAACAATACTTTTGTGTGCTGTCAACCATTTTTGTACGTCGAAGTTGAGATCCCCATGCTCAATCTTCGACTATAAATAGAGGTCCTTGCACAAGCATTTTCAACAACTTTGCAAATACATATATTCTGCAATATTGGTGAACTTGTGCAATATTCTCTCAATCGCAAAAAGGAACATTTCACAACTCTAAGTGTTTCAATTGTTTAGGAGAATTTCCAAGTTTAGATCAATTGTAATTCATGGGTTGTTACGATATTTACATTCTTGTATTATCTTGGTTCCGCAACAACCTTGTATTTTATTTAAACAAGTAATAAATAAAATACACTTGAAAATTACATATTGTCTCACCAGTTTATACACTCATCATTTATATTATTGCATGTATTATTATTCTGTCACCTTAATACTTAATTCCAGTTAACCTGATACACGATCAATCCAAACTGGTCACATCCAGATTAATTGATCGTGTTGCAAAGTTCACTCACCATCGACATAGAGGTGTCTTCAGCACCCATCTAGTAATAGTTGGGACTTACAGTTTGAGATTGGATGAAGGCTTTAGATGGCTAGGATTCTTCCTGTTTTAATAATTATATAGATATATATGATATATTTATACTACTTTAAAAACCAAATCACCCTTTTCTCACATTTTAACTTCAGCCTTTGAAATATTTAAATTATCCCTCTATTTTATTAACTAATTTAAAATATCTACACCTAATATATTTATAATACCCTTAATGATGAAATTAATTTTTTTAACATTACCCACATTAAATCAATTACTTTTACATTAACAAACACATCGCTAGGTCACCAACACCGACGCCACTCGTTGTTGTCGCTGAATTGCATGAGTAACCTTCTCGTAAATTAATATTAGAATATTCAAACATTAGATTGGATATTTTTTCTACTACGGAGTAGAATAGTTGAACATTAGATGTGTGACCACACACTTTGCATCAAAGCAAATCTAACATGGCTAGTACAAGCCGTTTAAATAAAAAAATTAAATATCAAAATACAAAATGCAGAAAAACATAATAGGAACAAAAATAAGAGAGGGACTAATTAGTTGTGCTTGAGGTCGACAATGCAGAAGTCAATATTGGAATACATTTTTGATTGAAATTCAAATCTGGTTGAAGATGGTGTTTCACGTCATCTAAAAATTTAATTGACATGCATTTGGAATTTGAGATGAATGCTTCGAAAATATCTTCTAGTTAACACAAAGGTTAAAGGACCTGAAACAGAAAAGCAACATTAATTACACTAAAAAAAATCTCGATTAGTGACGACTTGTTTAATGACAACTAAAATTTTGTCATTAATAAACTTATTTAATCACCATTAAAAAAGTGGTCACTAAACAAAATTAGTGGCCAAAAAATGACAATTTTTTGTCTCTAAACAAAATTAGTGACAGACCTTTAGTGACGAAAAGTGACAACTAAAAATTTGGTCACTAATTTATCATAATGACCAAATTTTCGTCACAATTTTGTTTAGTGACCAAAATTTTGAGTGGTTACTTTTCGTCAGCAAAGGTCCGTCACTAATTTTGTTTAGAGATCAAAAAATGTTATTTTTTTTGTCACTAGTTTTGTTTAGTGACCACTTTTCTTAATGGTAACTAAATAAGGTTATTAGTGACCAAATTTTACTTGTCTTTAAACAAAGTGATCACTAATCGACATTTTTCTTGTAGTAAACATATAAACGCAAATATTTTGCCTCTTAAGATTTTGATAAACGCAACTTTACAGTTGCTATTAAAAGGTGGATTAAATAGTTTTAGATTTAGCATAAAATTCAAAAATGAACTTTTGAAATAGAAGTTATAAATCTTTATGCAAGTTATACACAACCTTAAAGACTACATTTAATATTTTTCATTATAATTTGAAGGTAACTCTTTTTATATTTCTAGCACTAATTTTAAATGGAGTTTTACCAGCATTCTTATTCTCCACTTAACCCACATTTTCATGGCAGAGTTTTTATGGCTGAGATTGTAAATAAAAATTAAAAAAAAAATATGATCTAATAGTCATAGCTAAATAAAAATATAACTAACGACATTTATGGCTTTATTATGAATAAATATAAAGCTGCCCATTTTTCATAGGTAAACTTATATTTATCATGCATAAACTGGTTATAGACTAATAACAAGGTTTAGGTAAGTAAATACATATAAATTCGAGCCAATAACAAGTTTTTCCGTAACTCTTTTTATATTTCTAGCACTAATTTTAAATGGGGTTTTACCAGCACCACTCAACCCACATTTCCATTTGAATGGCAGAGTTTTCATGGCTGAGGTTGTAAAAAAAATAAAAAATGATCTAATAGTCATAGCTAAATAAAAATATAACTAACGACCTTTATGGCTTTATTATGAGTAAATGTAAAGCTGTCCATTTTTCATACGTAAACTTATATTTATCATGCATAAACTGTTTAAAAACTAATAACAAGGTTTAGGTAAGTAAATACATATAAATTCGAGCCAATAACAAGGTTAATATATTTCTATATCTAATACTATATTATAAAAAGAAAAGCTCTCATATTGAAAGTTAAGAGAATAATGTATAAAATATCTTTAATGATTATATTACACTATCAATTATTTATCTTTTAAAATATGTCTTTTAATCTTTTACATGAATTATCTACACCACTTGACACTATTTCAACCACAAACAGTTGGTCTCCCCTGATGATGTACCCTCTCAGCGGTACGCAGGACCTGCCACACAAAGGAATAGTAACACGTTACGACACGAAGGCTGTCCGTAACGAAGGCTTCCGCAGTAAGGTAAAAAGGATAAGAATTGTTCCCCTATAATTTCGAGATTTGATCTTATCACTTGCAGCCAATAATTAAGGAGATTATATTCCTGCCTAAGACTTAGGAAACCCTAAGTCATCTACTTGTCTTCCAAGAATGTCTTCCCTATAAAAAGAAGGCTACGAAGTTCGCTAGAGGCATTGAAGAACACACACAAATCACGAATAAGCTCACCTGGCGTAAAGATGCAAAACTCTACCATTTGGGAACCGCCAATAAATAACCTTATTAATCTCAAATCATCCATCACCCTAACCTTGGATTTGGTGCACAAACCTTTGGCGTCATCTGTGGGACCATAGCTCAAGATCCCACCACCACCTTGAACCCTGTTTTTTGTGTCGAATCAAGGAGAATGGCTGACGTCCCGCCAGGATTTGGACAGAGCTCTCAGATAACTGAGAATCAACCTGCTAGGAACTCTCCGCCTAGGCCTGGACCAACGATTGAAAGGCCGACCGATGACGATCAGCACGATCGTCGTGAAAGGGAAAATATTGAGCGTCCGGTACAAACACCAGGCGGACAAGGAGGGTTTGCACGGGGGTCCTCATCAGGTACCTCCGAAACACTGGAGTACTCGACAGTGTCACCAGAACCTTGAACTTCGACGGCGAAACTGAAGACGAATATGACGCCGACACCCCCCCCCCTAGGGGACTCCGGAGGTACCCCCGGATACCAGGGTCCCGGGTCAGGACTGACTACGGGTTTGGAATAGGAAGTGAAGGCCCTCGGGCCAGAACCCCTCCGCATAGGGCCAGTGCTCAAGTAAACACTCCCTTGGGGATAGCAGAACCCAGGGGCCTGCCATAGTCAGGGCCTTCACCGACAAGACCAAATGGTATTCCTTTAGGGCACAGCGTCCCACAGGGACCGTCGTGGCAAGTCTTTCTAGGGCCCATAGGACAACAGGTACCCCAAGGACCCTCGTGGCAAACATATTCAGGACCTTCGGGACAAGTTTTTTCAGGATCCTCAGGGCATGTCCCCCTGGGAACATCCGGACAACCAGGACCCGCGAGTCACACTTTCCAAGGATCTTCGACGCAAGCTCCCTCAGGGCATGCGACACAAAGCTATCAGATACCTCCGGGCCAAAGTTTTGGGGGCATGAACGGGCCCACACCGTACCAGTATCCCTTAGGCTCTTACGGGGCTCACCTCACTGGGGGAATGTATGGCAGTCAGCAAGCAAGGCAAGAGCAACAACACTATGCATCGCAATTTACTCTACCCCCGCAGGGGACTTCGCAGGGCATCAAAGGGCAACAATATGCTATGCCACCTCCCGGAGCGTATGGTCCACAAGGTTGGGGGGCCCCTGTATATCAAAACACGTTGGAATTACAGTTGGTTGGAGGAAGCGTAGAGAATTCACCGTTCGTGGCATGGATACAAAATTACCCTCTCCCGAAGGACCTGAAGTACCCTTCCCATTTGGGACGTACAAAGGAAAGAGAGACCCTGATGACTTTCTGGAAGCATTTGCGGGGGCGGCAGAGATGAAGGTCTGGAACGTACCGACTGCGTGTAGGATGTTTAGATACGCACTCGAAGGAGACGCCAGAGAATGGCTGAAGAGCGTCACAAAAGGATCCATCGTCAGCTTCGACGACCTTAAAGAGAAATTTAGAGCCCGTTTTAGCCAGCAGAAAAAACACAAGAAGATTCATGTAGTTGCTCATGGAATAAAACAAAAAGAAACAGAAGGTTGCAGAACATTCATGGACCGATTTACAATGGAAACAGAGGATATTGTGGACCTCCCTGAGTCACAAAGGATATCGGGATTACTTCATGGCCTTCGGCGTAAAGGGTTAGTTGAATTCCTATACAGGGACCTCCCGAAGACTTATGAAGCGGTTTTAAAAAGGGCCCATGTGTACTTGGATGCCAGGGACACCGCTTTAAAAGGAGACACAAGTCTCATGTAGGAAAAGGAAACTCCGGCAAACAGGAAAGGAAAGTGGATATGCGAAAGGGAAAAACCAAGATATACTCCGTACCATAAGGATGACAAAGGGTACCCCAAAATAAACCTTCCGGAATTGCACAAAAGTCCGAAAGAAACATTACTCACTGAAAGTGTTGCAAAAACCTTCCTCATCCCTCCGAGGCTAAGTGGAAAAAATAGAAAAGATCCGGAAAAGTACTTTGAATTCCACAGGGACCATGGCCATGACACGAATGTGTGTTGGCAACTCAGGGAGGCCATCGTGGAAGCTCTAAACGAAGGGAAACTTTCGCACCTGGTAAAAAGTGTCAGACAACAGCAGAATGTGAAAAAAGAAGACGATGAAGATGAGAAGAAAAAAGGCCCTGAGAAGACAATTTATACAATAATGAAAGTTAAGCCGGGGTCAGCATGTTCCCTCCCCAAAACCTACAAGGGGGACATAGGACGCATCACGTTCCCTTAAATCTATAAAACCTTCAGGGATCCTCTGGTAATTTTTGTAGTTTTAGAAATATCCAAAGTAAAGAATATCATTGTAGACACCGGAAGCGAGTGTAATGTGTTATATGAGAAGGCTTTCTGGAAATTGCACCCTGTGGCACGGATGAATTTTAAAAAAACAGAAGCTTCGGTCCAAGGGTACTCAGGGAACAAAGATAAACCACTAGGAAAGCTAGCGGTACAAATGACAATAGGAGAAGGGCGCTGGGAACGAAAAGAGAGGGTTACTTTTCTAGTAATAGCGGGAAGATCACCTTTCGAAGCCATTATAGGAAGACCTGGAATCCAAAAATTTGGCATGATACCCTCCGTAGCACACAGAATGATCATGTATGAGTCAAACAGAGGAATAGGGACCTTGGTTACAAAGGGAAAGAAACTAGCCAGAGACGGCCAAGATGGTCCCCACTACCTCTCATGGAATGAAGGACCTTACTATGGACACTTACATGGATGACTATGCATCCAGAAGCAAGACAAATCTGGAACAATAAATTAGTCATTCTCCCCTTTTTTTTTATTATTATTCGATTTTCTTTTTCAAAGCCTAGAGGATACGATATGTAACCTCATTATTATTAATAAAGGCTTCTTCCCTTTTTTCTTTTCATACCTCCTCTAGAAAAAAGACGCACATGAGCGCAAGTAATACACAAAAATATTTCCAAAATGGGGACGCCCATGGAACTTAAAATGTATAAAGGACCTATAGTCCAAATAAACATCCATGGATCCATCCACAACAAACAACATAACACGAAAAACAAAATCACACAATATTCAAAAGATGCACATAAAGCATCAAGCAGTACTGCAATATATCCATAAGCCACAATTAGGAAATTGTGGACAAAAGAACACCAAAAGAAAGAATATCCAGAAATTCACAGACGTAAAAAGTAAATTGTTCAAAACACCATATCAAGTTGTTCACATAAGTCTGAAAGGCACATTCGCCAAGCGAAAGGCACGCAGGCCTCAAATGTTCACTGGGATTAATAGGAGCTTCAGGGTGGATCACATCAGGAGCAAGTTTCAGAAGATCATCAACATCAATGTTGGGGTTAGCAATGAACTTATTCAGGTAAGGAAAGACAGCGTCTCTCCACTTCTGGTCAGCAACTTCAAGGTCATGAGAAGCAGTAGGAATAAAATCTTCCCTACATTGCAAATCACATTTGCCTTCCGCAACAAACTCCTCCAATACAGTCAACCTCTCATCAGCTCTCTCCGCTAAAATCAGCTCCCCCAACAATTGCCCAACCTCGTCACTATACAACAAAGATCTGCTAACATAAGGAATTGCCTCTGTAACCAACCTGATACGATCCTGCTTCATAGCCTCAATCTGGTCACGCAGCACCCTATTACCATCACGCTCATCAGCGAACTCTTGTTGCAACTTCAACACAGCTTCGTCATGAACAACCGCATCTGTTTTCAACATGCTCACCTGCTGCTTCAAATCTTGGACAATATCAGACGACTCCACGGTAGTAACAAACCGGGCTTCCCTAGCCTTCAAATCTTCAACGGTGGCAATCAGAGACTGTACCTCTAGACTCTTGGACCTTAGATCAATGGACATCCTAGAAAAACGCCTGGAAATCACAGCATCTAGATAAGTATGGAACTGACGATCCTTCTTGAACACACGCATAAAAGTTTCATTGTCCATGTTGTCAATCTTCTTAACATCTTCAGCATTCATGTCTTCACCACTCAGCTATGTAAGGATCTCCTGATCATGAAGGTCTGCAGGACAGCAAAAAATATATATCAGTATAGCAGGATGCTAAACATAATAAAGTGCTCATTAAAGGTCACACCTGTCTTTGAAGCAGAGGGCTTGCGGAATTCAGGCTCTTTGGGAAGATCACCAGATTTCCTTCTTTTCATACGACCAGCAACAGAATGAGGGAGAGGGATTTCTTTCTTCTTTCTTTTAGCAGCAGAAGAACCAGTAAATTCAACCTCAAACATGTCAATATTAAGAATGGGGGGATCCATAGCACTTGACACATCGAGGTTATCATTCTGAACACCTGAAGAACCAGCATCACCAACAAGACTGCCCCGTCTTTCAATACGAGGAACCTCAGTTACCTCCTTCACACCTTTCTTGACGAATTTCCTAAAAGTCATATCTACAGGCAAACACAATGATCAGAGTCAATGAGTTATCAAAGGGCTACCAAAAGCAAAATACCAGATCCTTACCATCTATATCTACACCACCAGGCATTGTACCAATCAACTTCGCTTTGTACAACACAACATCAGGATATAAAGCGACTTGAATAGGATGCAATCGAATTTCACGACACAGATCATCAATCACATATTCAGGAAAGGGATTTTCATATTTTTGTGTTTACACAGTAACTTCCTATCAGTCACGGATTCATAACCACTTGGAAACAAAGATGCCTTCATAAACAGAAACTCACTTTTCCAATCACGAATGTCCAAACAAACACCCAGCTGTTGAACGATTACCCACTGCGACCCAATCACCAGAAGGACAAGTTTGGATAAAATACCTAAACAACTCTAATGACGGTTCACCGCCATATGCCCTACACATTACTTCAAATGCAACTATTCTTCACAGGCCTAGCGGTGTTATTGTGGAAATATGGATATCAAAGAAATCAAGAACAGAAAGCATAAAGGGTGAAAATGGGTACCTAACATTACCCTCAGTCATGGTCTTCATATAGAACCGACAAACCCATCAGGGGGAGTAAGAACAGTATCACCATCGGAGGGAATCAGGAAAGATGATATTTTTCCGGGAAAAATTCTATCGACAAACTTGTTCAATCGCGACCATATTACAATCGATTCAGTCGTCTCGATGCCTCCTTTTGACATCGGGATATGACGATCAAGAAAAATAAATAAAAAGATGAAGAAAAAAGGGGAGAAAATCACGTACCTACTGTGTCAGTCGGAAGAGGAGAAAATCAAAAACCCTAGGAGAGAGAGAAGATATTTTTTGAAGCGAGAGAAAATAAAGGAAAAGGACGAAAATTGGATTTATATATAATCCTGCATGAAGATCGCAACCGTCCATCAATCTTCTAGGGATGCGCGCTCATCTACCCCTTTAATTGCCTTTCAAATCAAATAAATTAAAGGCGGTTTAATGAGTTTACACGTAATACCCCTGCAAGATACGACGAAGGACATATTTAGTCCAACACAATACCTGTGTAGCGCACGTCATCACCTTGGACTGGGGGGCTTGATGATGTACCCTCTTAGCGGTAAGCAGGACCTGCCACACAAAGGAACAGTAACACATTACGACACGAAGGCTGTCCGTAACGAAGGCTTCCGCAGTAAGGTAAAAAGGATAACAATTGTTCCCTTATAATTTTGGGATTTGATCTTATCACTTGCAGCCAATAATTAAGGAGATTATATTCCTGCCTAAGACTTAGGAAACCCTAAGTCGTCTACTTGTCTTCCAAGAATGTCTTCCCTATAAAAAAAGGCTACGAAGTTCGCTAGAGGCATTGAAGAACACACACAAATCACGAATAAGCTCACCTGGCGTAAAGAGGCAAAACTCTACCATTTGGGAACCGCCAATAAATAACCTTATTCATCTCAAATCATCCATCACCCTAACCTTGGATTCGGTGCACCACATAAATATGTCTTTTAACCTTTTACATAAATTATCTACACCACTTGCATTGTTTGAACAACAAACAGTTGGTCTCCCCCCCCCCCTACTACACAGGCGCCGCCTTGAATACCGCCGCATTTGTGCTGATAACATATTAGGAAAAACATATAATTAAGAATATACTTGATAATCAAGTGTAACCCAAACAACACATGCGTATTATTCTAGTAAGATACAATCAGTGTATTTTGACTAATTTCCTAATTTTCATGAAAATTTTAGTTTTTTAAATGATCACAACCCTTGAATTATATTTGATTATTACAACTCGGACTTATTAATAAAAGTTTTATAATATTAAGTTACGTTAATGTTTAAGAATTATGAGATAGTTTAACTATACTCATAACCTCATAATAGGATAACTTAAATTTCTAATAAATATTATTAGCTTATTAACCTACATAATATGTGGATATTTTAAAATTTTATTATGAGTCGTTACAAGAAAGAAATAAATTCTGTCGATGAGTGAACTAATCACAATGTGTGTGCAAAAAAAGGAAGTTGGCCCAACAATGAAGTTGTTCACTTAACTATTACTGCTATTTTCAATGAGAAGAAGGGTAATAACAGTAATAAGACTGCGAATAAAGTTCAAAAGGCTTATCATGGTGCAATTGCCTCTAGCTTTAAGTTCTTGATGAGAAATCCTAACTGTAGATTCTGTTATGTCAAAGGGCAGAATCAGAAAGATTTCCATACTATCAAGAAATGGCTAGCTAAGAAAGGTAACTTACTTAATGTAATATTCGATTCCTTTACTATTGATGTTCGAATTAATATATGGCGAGATGACTCTCGATCATAATTTCTCACAGTCTTTGTTTTCTCTTAATATTGATGACATAACTAAAACAAAGACAAAAATCAACTAAAAGATTAGAGAATTCCTCAATTTTGTGGCATAAACGACTTGGCCACATCTAACGAGATCGCATAACACGAATCGTAAAGGATGGAATCTTACCTTCTCTTGACTTTTGTAATTTTGAAACTTGTATTAAGTGTCTCAAAGACAAAGTGTCTAAAGGGGATAAGAAAGGAGCCACTAGAAGTTCCAACTTGTTGGGAATAGTTCACGCTGATATTAGTGGCCCTTATCCCGCATCCATCACTGAACATACATCATTTGTTACATTTGTTGATGATTATTTGCGTTATATGCACCTATATCTGATCTTAATCTTTACAAACTTTATTGATCTTAAAGTTTTGGTTTAACACCAAATTGATCGTAATTTAAAAGTTGTGACATCAGATAGTATTATGGTAGACATACTGATATTGGTCAAGCTCTTGGTCCTTTCCATAACTTTTGCAAGGAACGTGACATAATGTTAGAAATCCAATAATAGTGATAATTGTAATTTAAGTTAGTGGATGTTATTGTTGTTAAGACATGGTGAAATGATTTCTAAGGTTGAGGGACTAGGAGTGTCAATTAGCTTAATTGTAGATTTAGACTATAAATACCCTCAACTCCTTAGAAATCATAAGCCTTTAATCCATTTTTTACATACAACTTATTCAGATCGTCTCTCTCTCTCTCTAGAAAATCACACACACTAAACACACCAAGAACACACACACTTGAACCGCCATTGTTGAGATCGCATCAATAGCAGAAATCGTGTTGTTACATGTGGTATCAGAGCAAAACATCACTTTGATATCGATCCATAATTGATTTTGATCTCAATTTTCATCCAATTTCATATCAAAAACCGTTTTTCATACCGTCACTGTTTCATCATTTTTCACCAGAAAAATCACATAAAATCATCATTTTTTGTTCACCATTAGATTCCTGATAGTTTTAAACATAATCCTGTCAAGTTTCAAGTTCCAATTCGATCTAGAACTCGAAATTGAATTTTGAGTTTTTGGCGCTCAAATTTCGGGATTTGATTATGTTGTGTTTTTAGCTGAATTTTGTTCAAGGATTTGTTGCGGACGTAATTACAAATGTTTTGCAAGTGGTTTCAGGTTCTAACTCCAAGTAAATCGAAAGATATTGAAGCTTTAAAAGTAATCAATGGAGTTTGTTCATACTGGTTTGATGAAAAAGACGATATCAGAACGATTCTCGCTAGCACGATCTCCTGCAGATCGTCTCAGTGCTTGAATTTTCGTTCATTCATACTTTCTGTGTTGTGGCTTGTAGGACGATCCTCACAAGATCGTTCTAGCAAGTGGTTGTGGTGTGAAGTATTGATTGTGGCTAACTAATCCGAAAGGATCGGTTTTGGTCAAATCAAAGTTAATACTTTGAAAACTTTTGGCAGAAAACTAAGACGATCATGCCAAGATCGTCTTAGTTACCTGACTCTAGGATGATCTTGACCAAGATCATCTCAGTGTCTGTTGATTGTTGAGTTGTTGTGGTTGATTGTTTGAAGTTGTTGTGATTGGGAATCACACACTTCCTGGGTAGTCGATCTTTATTGATTGGTTTTGCTCAAATTAATTCCTTCAAATTCAAAACAAAATTCTGTCAAAATTTTTTCAGAAATACTTAGAAACTTTTCCAGTCCCCTAAGACGATCTTAATCAAGACCGTCTTATTTTCTTCTTTAAATTTCCAAGACGATCTTCCACAAGATCGTTTCATTTTCATTCCTTTCAGTTTCAAATTTCAATTTTCAATCACTTTCATTCAGTTTCAGTTTCCAATTCCAAAAGACAAAATCATCATTCAATTTCACTTTTCATTCCATACTTCATCAATTTTCATCCAAGGTTCTTCAACACGATCTTCCTTGAATCGTCTCCTTTTTTTTTAAGAAACTAAGACGATCTGTTTCAATTCGTCTTACTTCATTCTACTAGGACGATCTTCGTCCAAACGATCTTATACTAGGACGATCTTCATCAAGATCGTTTCATTTCCTGAATTTTCCAACTCTTATTTCATTCCAAGTTTCAAATGAAATCTCTTTCAAATGGCTTCTCGTGAAGCTTTGGCTTTAGGTTCTGACACAAGACCTCCAGTTCTCTACCGTGGTTCTTATCAACTATGGAAGAAAAGATTCATGGATTATGTGGAATGTCAACCAAATGGTCACCTTCTTAAAGATTCCATTCTTAATGGACTTGCAGTTCATCGCCATCCCACCACTGGTGCAATACTCACTCATGATCTTTTGAATCCTAAACAAAAAGATCGAACAGCTGCAGATAACAGAGCTAGATCATGCTTATACAAAGAACTGCCAGATGAAATCTATGGTTTTGTTGATTCTTATGATACAGCCAAGGAGATATGGGATGAGGTGGCAAGACAAATGGAAGGATCTGACCTAACTTCAACAATTAGATTGACAAATGTGTTGACTGAGTTTGACAACTTCAGCAAATTGCCAAATGAATCTCTAGAGGCTGTCTACTGTAGATTCTGCAATGTCATAAATGAACTTAGGAAGAACAATGTCAAGAAATCAGAGATTGAGTTAAATATCAAATTCATCAAAGCTCTTGGTCCTGAGTGGGAAGATTATGGAACTCAGATTAAGCAACATCAAAATCTGGTCAAGTTCTCCATCCATAATCTTCATGAATCCTTCAAACTCAATGAACATCAAGTCCTAAACAAATCTTCATCGAACAAAATGTCAGAAGTTGTATCTTCTGATCCTTTGGCATTAATTGTTGAAAAGAAGGTTTCTAAAGCTCTTAAAAGGCAAATGGTGGTTGTTTCTTCGTCTGATGAGGAGGGAGATGATATGTTGGCTCCAAGAGATGGTGTTTCTGACGAATTATATCAAGCTCTTGTCGCAGTTACCATGCACTTCAAGAAAAAGTACTACAAAGCGAGGCCAACTAACAACAATCTCCGCACTTCTTCCACAAGTGCATTTCCCAAGAAGGAACACTATCATTCAAAGAATAATGGTCAAGGTGAATCAAGTGGATCCAAGCATGTGGAAAAGAAAGTTGAAGGTTATGACAAACAACTTGTTGAGAAGGGTAAAGTTTCTGACAAAAAGTGCTACAATTGTGTTAATCCTGGTCATTTTGCAATTGATTGCAAGCAACCTCGTAAGAGAAACTATCAGTACTACAAGCAGAAGATGTTATTGGCAAAGCAAGTGGAAGCCGGTCATGCATTGCTTGCTGAAGATGACAAATGGCTGTTGCTCTCGGATAATGAAGATGAAGATCTCTCTGCAAATGTGTGCTTCATGGCGAGGTTGGCCAAGGACAAAGCTTTTGAGGGTGAAAGCACTGATGATGAATACCCAGATGATGAGTAAATCTACACTCTGTTTTTTCAATAGTTAAAGATAAAGAGTCGTTTGATTTAGCTTTATCAAATTTGACAACTCATATCACGTCTTTAACCAACAAAAATAAAAAAGTTGAAAAATAGTATTTCATTCTCTAAAAGTGAATTTTCAAAACTCTTTGAAGAATATTCAAAATTACTTTTTGATTATGATACTATTAAACAAGATTTTCAAACATACAAAGATCAAATGTTGGTTAAAGAATGTGAGTTGAATGCCTCTCCTGATTCTAAGTTATTACATAAATGTCACAATCTTGAAAAAACCATTCATGATCTTGAAAAAGCCAATCAAGATCTTGAAATTCAAAAGACCAATGAGTAGCTTCGAGCAAATGCTAGACAAATGGATGTTGATATTCTTAATAAAAAGCTTCAAGAATCCAAACCAAACAATGTTGACCTAGAAAGAAAGATTTCTGATTTAAATCATACTTGTTTTTTGAAAGGTGTTGAGATTGAAAATCTTAAAAACCAAATTAAGGAATTCAAAAAGAATATACTTTTCTATCAAGAGAAGTTATATAAAGTTCAACAAAACCCTTTTTTGGATTTTACAACCTATTTCAACAAGTCGAAAATTGACAAATCGGAACTTCTTCATGGGTTGGGATTTGAGAATATCACACCATTACAAAAGGCAAAACACCAAATTGAACCTCTGTATGATGAAAAATTTCTTCGCCTTGGTATGGTACAACAATTTATTCGTCCACTGGATGACGAATTTGAGACTGATGATGTTGAGAAAATACCTCAAACTGAATTTTTGGTCAACTATGATTCTATAAATGCTTCATGTAATTTTAAAGAATCTTCAATTTTCAAAGTATAAGAAATAGCATCAAATTTTCAAAACCAAGAGTCAATTGGTATTTCACCTAAACCTACTAAAATGTATGTTCCATCCATATTTTTGGAAAAACAAATAGAAGGTTTACAACAAAAGGTGAATTCTCAACAACAAGTCATTGATCATCTCAAGTTTCAAAATCAAAGTTCAGAAAATGAATTAATTGATGTAGACACCAAGAGAGTTTGTGTGAATGTTTCTACTCAAACTTATCTAAGTGCTGGAGTAGACCATTCCACTCAGACTACTTGTGTTTCATCTACTGATTTCTCCACCCAAATCTTGACTGATTCTCTTGAGTGTTCATGTCAAACTGCTGCTACTATAGCTGATGAGTATGTGCAATCTGATTTATCTAATGACGAACTTGCACATAGTTTAGTTTTGATATGGTACTACTTTAGGTTTTTCACTTATGATTCTTTTGAAGAATTAGATGTTCACCCTAAGCTTAGTGCTATTATAGGTGTTGATACTTCTACTCTAATTTCTTGTGAAGCCAAAGATGTGTCAGTTCAAGTTGATCTAATTCCTGAGACTACCCATAGTGTAAAGTTGGATACCAAGATTCCTGATTTTTCAAAAATATCTCCGGTTGAACCTTTCACAAAAGATGATTTTGATAAATTCATGGAGGGAGAATATGCTTTTGATTCTGAAACTGAGAAAAAGATTGAATCTACCAAAATCAAAGTTGAATCAGAAGAGGGATCTCCAAAATTGTTTTCCAAATATCCAACTTCACATTATTCTAAGAAACAAGTCATTCCAAAAGTTGTCAAGACTGAACCAAAGACTGTCAAAAAACCAAGAATCAATAAGTTAAAAACAAAGTGTCCTACTTCTGAAAAGCATGTCAAAACCAAACAAGTTGAGACCATTCCCAAAATCAAATACAACAAAGAGAAACTTCTAGAAATCAACTCAAATGTTTCTTTATCTAACTCTCAATCTAGTTCATTACCTAAAGTATCTAAATCTAGCTCAGTTTTGCTAACTAGGGATGCTTCAAATGGTGCAACTAGGTATAGGGATAGATATGGCTGGTTTTCTCATGATAAACCTAAGAAACAAGAAGTTTCCGCACCTTCAAAAGAGTCTAACAAGATAAAAGTGCTTCAAAACTCTCGTTCTAATCCTCTTAGTGTCAATCCAATAGGTGGAAAGAGTTTGATTAGTGAGTCTAAATGGGTAGCTAAGTCTTTAGTACCTAAGATCACTAAAGTTGATAAAAGGAAGAAAAGGCAAAGGAGAAAAGCGGGTAGAAAGAAGAAGCTTGTTTCTGATGTGTCAAACAATTTATCTTTTAAATCCCTTTAGAAAAACAATGTTAATGGTGCCAAGGCTAAGCCTTGTGATTTTGTAAACAATGTTAATTCTCATGTGTATGGTTTGAATGGTGGTAAACATGTTACTTTTGATTCATGTGTTAATGTTCGTTGGTTTTATTCAAATGTGCTTGTTGATAATGTGCTTGTTAATGCCTATGTTGATACTAAAGCATGTTTGTATGCATATCCTAAGTTATATACCCTGCCTGTTTTAACTAACCACAAAGGACCCGTCTTCAAGTGGGTACCTAAAGTCGGTTAAATTTCTATGATTGCAGGAAATAACCATCTGTGTTTGGATACTCGATTACGGATGTTCAAAACACATGACTGGCTATAAAGCATTGCTCAAGAACTTTATCGAACGATTCATGGGAACTGTTCGATTTGGTAACAACAATTTCGCTCCTATCCTAGGCTATGGTGATATTGAACGCAATGGAATTGTCATTAAGAAAGTTCACTATGTTGAAGGATTAAGTCATAACTTGTTCAGTGTTAGACAATTCTGTGACAACAATCTTCAAGTTCTTTTTCGACAATCTCTTTGCAAAGTTCAAACACTAGATGGAGTTGACATTTTGTGTGGCGACCGCGATGATAACCTTTTTACCGTTAATCTCGATGATAACCAACCAACCGATAATATTTGTCTCATTTCGAAGGCTACATCAAAGAATTCTTGGTTGTAGCATAGAAGGCTTTCTCACCTAAACTTTCCTACCATCAATACTTTGGTCAACAAGCATCTTGTTGAAGGCTTGCCAGACTATAAGTATGAAAGTGAGCATATGTGTCCTTCTCATAAACCTAAAAAATCTCCAAATTCATTAGCACCTCTTCATTTGCTTCACATGGATCTTTGTGGACCGATGAAAGTACAAAGCCAAAATGGGAAGAAATACATCTTGGTTATTGTTGATGATTATTCAAGATATACTTGGGTCAAGTTTCTTGCCTCCAAAGATGAAACAACTCAAACTTTGATCGATTTCATCACTTCTACTCAAGTAAATCTTCAACTTCCAGTACGTTACATCCGTTCGGATAATGGAACTGAGTTCAAAAATGTCGTGTTTGATGAATTTTGTAAATCCAAAGGCATTACTCACCAATTCTCTACGGTTCGTACCCCACAACAAAATGGTGTCGTTGAAAGGAGAAATCGAACGCTTGTGGAAGCTGCAAGAACCATGTTTGCTTATTCTAAGTTACCTTCCAATAGGTGGGCTGAAGCTGTAGACACTGCTTGTCACACTCAGAATCGGTCCATTGTTAATCAGAGTTTTGAGAAGACTCCCTATGAGGTTGTTAACAAACGGAAACCCAACATCAACTATTTTCATATCTTTGGATGTGTTTGTTATACTCTGAATGATCGGAAAAATCTTGGAAAGTTCGAGAAGAAAGGTGATGAAGGTTACTTTGTTGGTTATTCTAAGACATCAATTGCCTACCGAATCTACAATCGCCGAACAAATACGATTCAAGAAACAATGAATGTTTGGTTTGATGAGATGTCGGACATGATCTTTGAGCAAGAAAGTTTACTACCAACAAGTAATGATCCAAATGCTTCAAGTACTTCATCAAGAACTTCTACTTTGGCATCTAAATTCAAGAAGTTTCCAGCTCCAACGAGTGATGAGTTAGATATTCTTTTTGAAGAATTCTACAATTCTAAACCGATTCATGATGAAGAACCTCAAATTGTCGTTGAACCAGTTTCGAACAATGATCCAGTTCTTGACAACCATCATGAATCATCATCAAGTTCTTCTGAGCAACTTCAAATAGTAGTTCTTCATCCTCTTCTAATGATTCTTCTTCTCAATCCTCTCCTGATAATTCTTCTCCAGTGAATGTTCAAGAACAACCTACCCAATTTACCCAAACTACCAATCCGATAAACACTCCAAATGTATATGTGCCTCTTGATTTCGATCATCCATCTTACGAGGAAGCTGTTCAACCATGCTATGATTCCATCTCTCAGCAAAACTCTGGTTTTAATGATGATGATGTTGATGTCAATCAATAAGATCCTCTTCCTCATGATCGCAAATGGTCACGTATGTGAAAAGATCATCCTACAGATCAAATCATTGGAGATCCACAAGCCGGAGTAACTACTCGTACTTCAGTGAATGAGTGTCTGGTTGCAATTTCTCTTAGCAACATTGAACCCAAAACTGTTTCTGAAGTCTTCGAGATCCAGAATGGGTTAAAGCTATGCAAGACGAACTCGCTCAGTTTGAAAGACTGAAAGTATGGAGATTAGTTCTGAATCCAAGGAAAAATGAACCTATTGGCACAAAATGGATTTTCAAGAACAAGAAGGATGAGAATGGAGTGGTAGTAAGGAACAACGCTCGATTAGATGCAAAGGGTTATTGCCAACAACCTGGTGTTGATTTCGACGAAACTTTTGCTCCAGTTGCAAGAATGGAAGCCATTCGGATTTTCTTGGCTTATGCTGCATTAAGAAACTTTATTGTGTTTCAAATGGATGTGAAGACAGCTTTCTTGAATGGTGATCTCAAAGAAGAAGTTTACGTTGAACAACCAGAAGGTTTTGTTGATCCCAAAAGACCAAACCATGTCTACAGGTTAGACAAGGCTCTCTACGGTCTTAAGCAAGCACCCCGAGCATGGTATGATTCCTTATCTACTTTCTTGATTAGAGGTGGCTTCACCAAAGGCACAATTGACCCTACCCTATTCATTCGCAAACACGGTAAGCATGTTCTTCTTGTCCAAATATATGTTGATGACATTATCTTTGGGTCAACCAGTCAAACATTTTGTCGAAACTTTTCATCTCTAATGGTTAATCATTTTGAAATGAGCATGATTGGGGAAATGAACTACTTTTTGGGTCTTCAAATGAAACAACTACCAAATGGTATTTTCATATCACAAGGTAAGTATATTCATGACATGTTGAAAAAGTTTGATATGACTACTTGTTCTTCAATTTCAACTCCAATGGCTGCTCGTACAAGTATTAATGCTGATAAGAATGGGAAACCATTTGACCAAAAAAGATATAGAAGTATGATTGGTTCATTGTTGTATCTTACAGCATCTCGCCCAGATATAATGTTTGCAACATGTATGTGTGCTAGGTATCAAGCTGCTCCAACTGATTTACATTTTCAAGCAGTGAAACGAATATTTCGTTATCTGAAGGGTACACCTAATTTAGGTCTCTGGTATCCAAGGGATACTGGATTCAATTTAACAGCCTATTCAGATGCAGATCATGTAGGTTGTAAGCTTGATCGCAAGAGCACTTCCGGTACTTTACAATATTTGGGTGATAAAATTGTGAGTTGGTCTTCCAAGAAACAAAACTGTGTGTCACTATTAAAAGCTGAAGCTGAATATGTGGCTGCGGCTAGTTGTTGTGCTCAAGTGTTATGGATGAAGACTCAACTTACTGATTATGGTCTGAAATATGATCATATTCCCATCTATTGTGACTCTCAAAGTGCCATTGCTATTGTAGTCAACTCAGTAAACCACTCTCGATCAAAGCATATTGATGTGAGATATCATTTTCTCAAAGATCATATTGAGAAAGGTGACATCGAGCTCTACTTTGTGGGAACTGACTATCAGCTTGCAGATTTGTTCACTAAACCACTGGATGAGAAAAGGTTTAACTTTCTTATCTCTAAGCTTGCCATGTTAAATCTTGAACCTTAACTTATTTTGTTCTAGATACATTCTTGAAAAACAAAATATAAAATTTGAAAAGACAAAAATCAAATACAAAAATATAAAATTTTGAAAAATAACAAAAAGATTTTCTTTATTTTTTTTCTTCTTTTTCTTTATCAAATTGGCTTGCATATATTCTGTATGCAACCCGTTCTTCATTGAGCTATTTATTTCAAAATGGCTTATGCATATAAAATGTGTTGTTATACATATAGATTGATATAAGATAACGCGAAATTGAACGCCTTTGTGTACTTCCAAGTGGTCTTATATGAATATGTATGTGTAATGGCAATTTTTCATTTGTTTAAAATTGCAAACAATTCTCTTCAAGAGTCTTGATTTTGTGGCAAACAGGGAGTACACAAAGGCGTTCAATCCTTCGCATCTTACATCAAC
The DNA here is from genome assembly GCF_010389155.1 of Erigeron canadensis. Lineage (NCBI taxonomy): Eukaryota > Viridiplantae > Streptophyta > Magnoliopsida > Asterales > Asteraceae > Erigeron > Erigeron canadensis. Next base: position 21,100,194 of record NC_057765.1, read on the forward strand.
AAGTTGGATGCAAAATAAAACGTTTAAACACAAATTTAACTTAATCAATTGTTCAAGATGAGACAACTCGGGAGTACACAAAGGCGTTCAATCCTTTGCTTCTCATATCAACAATTGAGAGTTTTTTGAAACATGAAATTCATTTGAAAAATTTGAAGAGTCTTACTATGAACATTGTTGTTGACGCAAATCTTTGTGTTTCTTAAAATCTTGTTCACTTTTAGACTCTCAAATTTTTTTTCATGTATATATCACAACAAAGATTTTACTCTAATTTTTGCTCTACCTTTCTATGAAAAACATTTTTTGATCTACCTTTGCATAGATTAAGGAGGAGTTTTGTGATTTTAAATTTTTCAAAAACTTCAAATGTGTTTTCAAATCATTTTCATACACACATTTGATGATTTCCAAATGATTCTCATCAATTGAAGTTCGGTGTTTAGTTTGCACTTGAGAGATTCGTTCACTCCATAAACTTCATCATCACCGATAAGTTCTAACCCCGGAGTATTCAATTCTTTCTTTAGATTGTAAGGGTAGTTTGAGTGATGATGGTTTCGTGCAAATAGGATGGAGGGAGTAAAGTTGAAAAGTGAGAGGTTATGGTGATATGTTGTGAGAAAAGGGTTAAAAGAAATGATACCCTTCCCTAAAACTTTCAAATCGCCGGGTACAACACATTTCTATCAGATGTCATTTGTTGATATCTTGATAAAGACTTCATGGACCCAATGAAGCGATGCACATCTTTACCTAACCACTCAAGTGTTTCTTAACAAATACTTGTTTCACTTCTCACGGAGATTTTTCACATTTCTATTGACTCTTCATTTGGAAGATGTTGATATTGAAAAAGGGAGACATTCTGCTCCGGTCCCTGACTTCATTTGATCACGTTGTGTCTAGAGCTATCTTGATTGATCATTAATTTGATCATCTTTCATTTCCTTAAGACACATTCGAGTCATATCTTTGTGATATAAATGCTTATCTTTGTGATATAGCCGGAATATTTGTAGTGATATCTTAATTGATATTTCAAGATGATCAAATGGAAATCCTACCATTGCTAACATCACTTCCAGCTTTGAAAGTAGGTTTCATAATTACCTTTGTGTGATTATTGAATTACCAAGAAGTCTATTGTGACCTTGGAATTTTCAAAAAAAGTCTTTAAGGATAGTAGAACATGGTTATCGAACGCTTAGGTGACACTGACCATGGTTTACATTCTTTGAAGCATTCTTGAGGTTGAAAAGCCAAAAGACCGAACTATGTTAGAGTTGTGCTTTGTGTATTTCTCAATGATACATAGGAAATCCGATAAATGGTATACATTTCTTTCGGTCATTTCTTTAATCCTTTCGATTTTTGCAAATGTAAACGGATCATGGTTATCCGGTGTTCATCTTTCATCACTCCAACACAGAAAACACCAACACCATGCTAAAATGTTTATCCCAACAACTTCAATCTTGTTTTTTAGTCACCCATAGGAACAATTGGGTTGGTTTATTTGGTTAGATTGATGTTTTGATGGTTGATAATTCTCCATGTGCATAATGTCTAGATTTTAGTCATGATTATTTCTTTTAACATTCGAATCAATCAATGTTTGCATAATGACATTGGTTCTCAACTTTGTCATTATGAGGGGGGGAAAATAGTATGATTGATTCTTGATCAAGTATAAGAAAGTGTTTGGTTGTTTCAAGTTTTCTTAATTTGCTTTCCGAGATACTATCATTCAGCTTCTTGTTGGAAGTTTTCAAGTTTATTTGGAGTTCTTTTATCTCAAATTTTATTTGTGACATGAACTCATCATTCTTCAAAAATCGAAGAGACTGTGATTACTCATGAATTGAGGGGGAGCATGATTACTTCATAAGAGACTTTTCAAAACCTCATTCAAATGTTTACTCTCAAAAGTGCTTAAGATGATGTGACAAAGATCAAAGCTTCAAAGGACAAAAGATTGAAGATTCAAGACAAAGAAGAAAAGCTTCAAAAGAGTCTTCATCAATTCAATTTATACAAGATCTTCAAAGTCATAGAACAATACTTTACCAAAAGCAACAATGCATAAATCAAGGGGGAGAGTACATATTTCTGAAGATTCATTCCAAGACATCAAAAAGTCAAGAATCAAAGATTGAAGAATCCAAAACCAATTCATACCTTCCGCATTTCAAAAGACAACTCTGATTCTTGATTCAACAATTCTCAAAGATTTAATACACACACACACTTATCATTCTCTGTTCAAAAAGAACATTGAGAATTTCATCATATCTTAACTACAAGAAGTCCAGAGACAATGAGAAAGCTTTGAAGACTTGTTTCATCACACCAATTGTCTTCACCATCGGGCTCATCAACTTAATTCCTACAAGACAAAACAACACGTACTTCATTCATTACAATATATCACTAAGGGGGAGTATGTTAGAAATCCAATAATAGTGATAAATTGTAATTTAAGTTAGTGGATGTTATTGTTGTTAAGACTTGGTGAAATGATTTCTAAGGTTGAGGGACTAGGAGTGTCAATTAGCTTAATTGTAGATTTAGACTATAAATACCCTCAACTCTTTAGAAATCATAAGCCTTTAATCCATTTTTTACATATAACTTATTCAGATCGTCTCTCTCTCTCTCTAGAAAATCACACACACTAAACACACCAAGAACACACACACTTGAACCGCCATTGTTTAGATTGAATCAATAGCAGAAATCGTGTTGTTACACATAATTATCCAATAAACCATGTCTGGTTCTCCTCAACAAAATTGTGTTGTTAACAGGAGAAATAGAACCTTAATGGACATGGTAAAAAGTATGTTTGCTAACACTAACTTACCTACTTTCCTTTGGACTGAGGACTTAAAGACAACCGTTCACATACTCAATAGGGTTTCATCAAATTTTGTCCGTAATCTGGACCGGTAGGAAACTGAGTCTAAAATATTTGAAAGTACCCTCATTTAAAGAAACTATATCCTAAAACTCTTACATGTTTCGTTATCGGTTATCAGTTTTACCGTCCTTCTCACACTACTAGCATTATTGGCGCACAACAAGTCACATTTCTCGAGAACTAAGAGATCAGTTGGAGCACGACAAATCATAACTTAAGATTTTCAAGAAGTACAAGAAGCGGGAGGAACCTCTCGTCGGTTATAATTACTCCTCCAATAATTCCTCTTGTACCCAATGCTGCTCCTTATATCACTGATCTACTATCGTCTAATCAAAATTCTCCCAATTAGGATACTATTAATACTGAAGCATTTTCCTTAACCTGAAAATCAACTCAGAAGATCATCTAGGTTATGCAGGGCCATAAACTTTGATGATTTCATAACTCATTACACTGAAGTTGAGGACATTGGAAAGCTTACTGATCCTACATCTATTGAGAAGCCATTAATAGCAATCAGGCCACTTAGTGGAATGAAGCCATTATTTAAGAGCTTAAATCCATGTAGCATAATGACGTTTGCGAGTTGGTTGAATTTGCAGAAGCATCCAAACCTGTAGTTTGTAAATGGATCTTCAAAACCAAATTAAACCCGAATGGAAACGTCAAACGCTATAAGGCTAAACGTCAAAAGGAAGGAATCGATTATCAAGAGACCTTTTGTCCCGTCTCTCACAAAGATTCCTTAAAGATCGTCATGACACTTGTAGCTCATTTAGAGTTACATTAGATGGATGTCAAGACCACTTTCCTCAATGGAAACTTGCAATAAGAATACATGCGACAACCTGAAGGACTCATTCTAGAAGGTAAAGAGCACATGGTCTTCAAGTTGAATTAGTCCATACATAGGTTGAAGAAAGCATCACTAAAACGGTACCTTAAATTTGATAAAGTCATAAAAGAACAAGACTTCCTAAAGAATCAAGTGGATCAATGCACCTATCTCAAGATCAGTGGGAGTAATTTTACAATCCTTGTTTTGCACGTGGATGATATTATACTTGCATGTAACAACTTGGATATCTTATTTTGGACGTGGATGATATTTACTTTTCGCAGAATTTCGACATGAAAGATCTCAGTGATGCCTCTTATGTCATAAGTATCGAAATACATCGAGATAGGCGTAACGATGTTCAGAGTCTTTCTCAAAAGGCTTATATTGAACACATCTTAGAACGCAATAACATGCAACACTACACACCCATTATAGATCTAGTAGTAAAAGGAGACGTATGTAATTGTTTCCGAAGTCCAAACATTGAGATTAAAAGGGAGCAAATGAGGATGATACCCTTACTTATAAGTAGTTAAGAGCATTATGTACGCTCAGGTCCGTATTCGTCCAGATATCGCTTATATTGCCGATATGCTTGGGAGTTAATTTAATCCCTGATTAGCATATTGGAAAGCGGCTAAAAAAGGTTCTATGATATCTGCAAAAGACCAAAGACTACACATTAATTTATAGAAGAGGTGTCAACTTAGAAGTAGTGGGATGTTCTGATTCCGATAAGAATTCTGCTTCTAGATATACTTTTAATGATTAGCTCACATACCTATCTCTTGACGGAGTCATAAACGAAAACTGGTTACAACATCCACCATGATGGCTGAATATATTGTCATGTCATGGGGTGTTCTTAATGAACCTAGTCAGTTGACTCAAATTCGTCTACTTTTTAACCAGGCCATTGAAGCTTTATTGTGATAACTCAGCTGTCGTAACTTTATTGAACAGTAACAATTCAATTGGCGCTGAGTTGTATCTCGATACAAAGTATCTGTTTGTACGCGAACGGATTGAGAAAAATGTTCTTTGTATTGAATACATAAGTACACATAATATGCTATCGGATCCAAAGACCAAAGGTCTCCCTCTTTAAATCTTCGTAGGACACGTGTCGAAGATGAGGCTTACTAAATGACCTATTATAATAGCAAGTTGTACTTATTGGTCATTATTATTATCTTAACAAATTTTTCCTCCATATTCTAGTTTTTTTTATTTGATAATTACACTTTGAGTACTCATTACGGTGTACAGACATTATTATAACAAAATTTGTCTTAGTCAATTGATTATTGTTTATTAGTTTTAAATTTGAGTCATAGTTTGACTAGTGGGGGTCCTGAGTTGATGTTCTTCTCTACGACTGTACTTATTGACTATGATTTCAGTTTAAAACAAAATGAGTATTATCCCGGCCGGATTTATTAAATACTCATAGATAAATGATCGCTTGGTCAAGTGGGAGAATGTTGGAACCACGTTAAATGTGTCTGTCACTGATCGTTTATCATTCGTGATATGATAAATGACGATAACTGAAATCCCTATGTCTAGTAAATATATGATGGGCGTATTTACTCTTAGAGACATATTATAGGGTTTCCCATTAGATGATTGGAAATACGGGGCCTTATACTGTAAGGTCCTATGGTTGCGTGGATCATAATAAGACGCGATTTGTTATGTTAAGAGTGCGGAATCCTCTTGAGATAACTAGATTGCTATTGTCTTCCGTCGATTAATAAGCAATTAATCAACCTAAGGATGTGCACGAGCTTATAGTTCGTGTTGGAGATCACACGAGCTACAATTTGCCTTGATTCGTCAATTCGTGATTGTTAACTACCAATTGATTGCCTAATTTCGTAGATTAGGTTTATATTTATACTAGTAGGGTTTTGGTTCATGTGGGCTTAGGCCTTAATCAATGTAATTAAGCCCAATTAACTATAAACCAACCGACCTCGTGCTGACGTCAGCACGAGGGTAATCCTATGTGCTGATGACGTCAGCACGAGGGTAATCAACACTTATAAACCTTGGTTCTATGTTCTTGTACCTGCAAAACAATATATAACACACAAACATAAAACAACACATAAACAAATATAATATTGAAGTTCAAACGTAATTATTAAATACCAACAAAGGTTCTTATTTAAATGATTACAAACATAGTTCCTAAAACATAAACGATAATCAAATGTATGTTGCAATTGTCACACGGATCTGCATCTACAGACTCCCCCTTGACAGTTGCAACTAGATTACTTTAAAGTCTTCAAAACTTGAACTTCAAAGTCATCCATTAAACAAAAGTCTTGTGCTATTCGCATGAATTTTCTCTTGTAAACAATGTGCAAGAATGTTGCGATAGCGCCTTTCTTCAACTCTCCAAAATCACACAGTTGAACAAGGTGTATCCAAGAGTCTTCTCTGATCACCTCTTGACAAATTGACTACCTGCATCGGATCATACATGCGTAGCAACATATGTTTCTTTGACTTATCAACAAAACATCTGCCAAAATGTCATCATTCTTGATATCTATCTGCCAAAATGTCATCATTCTTAGCATATATTGATCACATTTGATAGCGGTGTAGGCTTAATCAACCTTTCTTAACACATTTTATTCTTCTCTGAACAAACTGAAATGTGCCATCTAGATTCTTAATCTTCTCCATCGGTGTAGGCTTAATCAACCTCTCTTCTGGCTTCAGACCTCTATTACTGAAAATCCTAATTCTTTCATCTCTAAATCTATTCCAGTAGAAGTCTACAAGTCCATTACTCTGAAGATTAAAGAACCATCGTCTTCCCAAATCTATCATATCATAATCACTAAGAGAGTGGATGTGTCTTTGACTTATCGACATGTACTGGCATCCTTCTTTTCTCTTGATAACAAATAACCTGATTCTGTGATCGTAGAACCAACTTTGTATCATTGAGAAGTACTTGGGTGCATCCTTGTCTGAGATAAACTCCCAATACATTGATGGTTTCAAATTTCCACCCACATGAAAACCAGCACGAGTTACAATCATTGGAACACTTCGATCAATAATAAACTCAGGGTCTTGCTGCACCAGAGGTATATTGAATCTTCTAAGATCAACCTCTCGTGTAGCATCAATATTCCAGTATAACTAAAAAATATTATCATGTTCTTCATCAATTATGTTTGCAGATACAGCAAACCTCAAACTTGTTGCGTTCCTAGGTTCATCTGGCTATGTCTGATTTGATTAAAATTAAGATGTTCTACTTCAGCTATTGGTTCAACTTAAATGACTTCATCTTCATAGTTGGACAACACTTTCTTGTCCCCTGTCATGTGCCGCGAGCATCCACTGTCAACATACCAAAGACTAATAGGCTTCCTTGGTTCTCCTTGCACATCAGACAATAAGATGGTTAGTTTCTGAAAGGAACCCAAACCTTATGAGGTTTAGGTTTGCTGAATTCATCTCTAATGATTAATTCGGTCCAATATCCATCGCTCTGTAATGGAGCGTTGGATGAAGATGGTGTCACAGACTGTTTCTTCGGTGAACTGAAATGAGCCTTAGGAGGAGAATTCCTTGGTGAATATGTACCATAGAATTTAGACGAGCTATTAATTCTAAAAGGGGGTGATCGGTTCTGTGATTTACTCCTTTGAGGTGTATGAGAGCGACTCGGACTTCCACTACTAGAAGCAGTATTCTGTGAAGGTCCCTGTCGTTTTGGAGTCTTAGATCTATTGAAATTAATCCCTTGATCTATCACAGCAGACTCACCATATGACAAAGATTTAAGTAACTTAACATAATTCAGTGCATTTTTATTATCAGGATGCCTTTTTGCATACCCCTCATAATAATCTCTTCTATGTGCACTCATAAGTTGTGGTTTAGCTACTTATTCAACTAGTTTATCCTTCCTATTAGTATTAGGAATATCATTAACATCCTTTGACTTAACTTGACTATCATTCTTAGGATTCTTGACCTTCGTATTTAGACATTCAATAGCTATATGACCTCTCTCACGACAAGTATAACACTTTTTTACTTGTTGTTTTTTAGAGTGACCATATTCTATTTCAGGAATTGGAATACTGTACTCCCTCATTTCATCTATGGTATCAAGCGTTTGTATTGCATCTTCCATAGTTCTTACTGGTTTAAAAGGAGCATAATGTCTATCCTTATATGGAATTTGTTCTGCTAACCATTCTTCTTTATTTTCTCCACACCAAACTTTATCAATTCTAGATTTAGGCTGAACTCTAGTCATAGATACTTCTCTATCATAAAACACTGTATCACAGTCTTTCAAGGTATAGTATACTACCTCATTAGAATCAAAATGTAGTTCGACTTATTTTTCATTTTTGCAATCTTGTTGTATAAATAAATCAGACTCCTTAGTTTCCTTCTTAAGAATAGCATTTTCAGTAATTAAACTAGTTAAATTTTCTTTAAGAGTTAACACCTCAACTTTCAAATCTAACACCTTTCTACAAACATCAACAATTGAAAATAAAGAACATGATACCTTTTGATCTGCAGCCTTGCAATTTGCCATGTATGCAACGACATCTTCAGTTGTCATACCTTCAGGTATCACAAAGTTCTTCATTTGATCTTCAATGCTCTATTCGACATTATCATCTACTGGCTTAGATGACTTTATGTTTTCTTCAACTTCACTTACCGCTGTCATAGGTTCATTCTCATATCTCACAGTTTCAGCAACTTTTCGTACATTCTGCCTCACTATCTCAGATGCATTCTCTTCACTTGAGTACACAACATAATCAATCGTCGCAACTACCTCATCATAAACCTCAACCATGTAAGCATGATTTGAGGTATCTTCTGTTTGTGTATCCCACTGATAAGTACCATCTGGATTTTGAACAACAACTGTCTTTGACTCCATCAAATAAGGAGTACTTGCTTGTTGTGGAGAAGCATGTAATGTTATCATTGCATGATTTTTCTGACTGTTTGAAGGAGTAATACCGCCTTGATTGTAATTTTGTCTACTAGGAACGGTATTATCATTTCTCTTATGTCGTTGACACTCTCTAGCAAAATGACCAAATCCATCGCAATTATAACACTTCACCTTGGATTTATCAAAACATTTAGTGCCATTTCCTACAAATCTCCCTGTTCTCTGAGTGAATCTCCTGACCTTGATGGTAAGCACAGCTAGCTGCCATTGTAGATCCATTTCTTTTAAATCATCAGGATCTATTTGATTGTAATCCTCATCAATCAAAGCAGGATCAGTGACCTTTCCTCCAATAAATGCTTCATGAGCAGTACAGAAAGCTGAGTAAATACTCATTCTACCTTCCGCAAAACTCATACTCATTGGCATAGAATGGAAGGATTGAGTATTGATCTTGACATTCATAGTAGCATTGTCATAAGCAACATAACCCACAATTCCCTCTCTATCAAATATTGGTGTAGCCTCAGCACCACTTAAAAATGCATTGTTTCCTGAGCTAGTACTTGCCAAATGAACAGAATTGGCATGATATAGAGATGGATCTTGAGAAAAATCTGAGTGTGTATCCTTAATTCTTCTCTTCATATCTCTGTTCTTAAGTTTGGATACTACCGTCTCAAAATCCAATGAACTATATTCCTTATCATCTTCAATTGGCATATCGACATAAGTATATCTACTGATTACACCATTCTTCTCAGAAGTAGGCCAATCAAAACCTTGAGTTATCACAATCCACATATCAATGTCAGTTAGACGAATGTAGTCCTCAAATCGTCTTTTCCACATCCAATAGTTTTACATACGAAACAGCTTTGGAGGTGTGTTTCCACAACCAACTTCATGATCGTGCATGATCATGTGACTGGTAAGTAGAGCATTAGATGAGTTTGCAGGAGCCGGTACGGTAGTCATTTCGAATCTTTTGAAATCAAATTAAACAAAACAACTATGTAGTTCGCGTGGCACGAAGTCACAAGAGGAGCACGTGACACGAAGTCGCGTGAGAAGCACGTGACACGAAGACACACTAAGTCACACGGAGAGCACGAAGATCACCTTGTGCTGATGTATGCACGAGGTCACACGAAGAGCACGAAAATCCTTTTAAACATGAATTTCAAAACGAATTTGCAATCAATAGCAAATCAAACGATCTTACACCTTCCAGTAATCAACCTTAGGGCTCTGATACCACTTGTAAGGTCCTATGGTGTAGAACAGTCTAGAATTCGTGTTATGATGCGGAAGTAAGGTGATCAACAATGGTGGAAAGTGGGTGTGTTAGTGTGTGTTCTTGAGAGAGAAAGGTATGTGTTTGTGGAAAGTTTGTTTTTCATACAATGATGAAATGTTTCCAAAGTTTTCAAAGTGTTACTAGGGATGAAGGCTTGAGGGGTATTTATACTCTAAGTATAATACATAAGCTCCCCCTCAACCTTACACTTAATACACAAAAATACAATGTTTAGAAATACAACTAAGCACTATTTTTATATTTCTAACATTCTCCCCCTTAGTGCTTGGTTGTCCATCATTACTTCCTTTGTTGTGTTCTTCTTTTGTTTGCTCGTCTTTGCTTGTTCTTCTTCTTCTTATATCTTTGAGCAGCATTTGAAGTTGATGGCTTGTCGATCTTAGAACTCCAGAAGATACTCTTCTTGTAGCTGTTCCATGTGTCTTTCGAATACTTCTTAGGAATGAAGTGTCAGTTATCACCTTCAGGACGTTCATCCGGTGTCTTGATGTTATCTTGGAAATTCACAGGAGGAATGTTATGAGGACCAAGTTTATGGCTAGGATTCCAAAGAACCCATGAACCTGTCTCGTTATGAATAATTCCTCCTTTGGCCTTGGGAGTTCTTGCGATGATGAGATCTCTAATCCTTTGACACATTTCAAGAGTAACTTTGATACGTCTTATATGTTCTTCTCTTTGGGACTTGATGTTTTCATCTTCTTCATTGTCAGAATCTTCATCTATTGCACTCAGAATGGATACGCAATATTTCAAAGTACCATCTGAATATTTGGGAAAATCAGAGGCCCGAATGAAGATCTTTTTCTTGAATCGATTGATGAAGACAAATCCATCCAAGTCTTCAATCGTATCTCCAATCTGAAATGAATCTAGCTCATAACATTCGGCTCTTTGATTTGGTCTTGTAAGATTAATCTTGTTAGTTCTTCTTTCTAAGCCAATTTGGAAGTCATTGAACTCAAAGAATCTGATCAATGCTTGAATGTGACTTTTCAATGATTCATAGGCTTAGAGTTGATCAGGAGTCTTGATTATGAGATAAGCATATTGATTGTAATGGAATAAAATGTCTGAGATCATCATATGTTGAAAGGATTCTTCTCGAACAACATAGATCTTTCCATCAGCACAGCGAACTTTGAATTGAACAAGTCTGAGATTGTTGGTTAGAAGAGAAACAAACAACTATATAACTTCAGTGATTGGACTTTCAAATTGCTGGTACCACCATTCAGCTCTCACAGTATTGTCAGCATTCATCAGCTCCATGTATGCATCTCTTTGACCTTGATGTCTAAACAAAAAGAATGCTCTTAGTCGGTTCAAGGTCATGTTGAGTCTTTCATTTGATGAGCAATAGATTTGAAAGGCTCTTTCTTCAAGGTATCTTGCTCTACACACAATCTCTTCTGGTTTAGAGCTTAAATCCAAAATCTGTTCATAGTTCTCAGCAAAATAACCCTCATTGATCTGCCAAATCTTATCTTTTGAGATCCTTGGATGTCTAACTCCTTGTTCAAGTTCAATGGGAGTCTTAAGATTTTATGCATTTCTGAGATGATAAACAATCTCTTCAAAGATATATTTTCCATATTCTTCTTGAGATGGATGCTGGGATTGAGAAATAGCTACACCTGTTGGAGCATAATCAGGATCATCAGAACCAGACACATCATCAGTGGCATCTTCTGGTAGAAATGGATCAGGATCACTTGACTCATCAGAACTTGATGTTGTAGAATAATAGTGAGAAATGTGTTTGACAAGTGGAGGTAAGTCATCCGAATCTGAATCATGAATATGAGATGATGATGGATTATCAACACTTTGAGCTTGAGATGAAGTGGCTGGAGGATCTGAAATCTGTTTGGTTTGTCTTTCAACTTCTTCTTCTAGCTCCTTCAGATTTGCAAGTCTCAACTGTTCAGCTTCTTGATTTTGGGCTTCTTGAACAGTTTCTTGACCAACTTGATCTTGTATCTCATGAAGCTCTCTAATATCTCTAATATTCTCCCCCTCGGGGTGATCATCAGGATCTTGATCATCCCGACTTCTTGAGATACTAGCCTATCTACATTGTTGGTCAAGCTCTTGGATTCGTTTTTGAAGAGCTTCTATTTCAGCTTGATTTTCTTGTTGAGTACCTCTGAATGACAAATATGCAAGGAGTGATTGGAAAATGGATCTTTTATGTGAAGTGAGATGTGATTCTTTAGATCTCAACCAATGCATAAGTGCTACAATAAGAGTATCAGTTGATAAACCACTGGTGGCAATTCTTTTTGGTGAGCAATCACTTAAGTACTCAGATGAATCAAATGATTCAGAAGAAGAGCTTGAAGAATGATGCGGTGAATTTGGATCAGGAAATGATTGTGGTGTTGGTGTTGATGTTGTTGTTGGAATATCTGGGGGTGTTGGTGTTATTCGGGATGGCGTTGGAGTACCTACTGGAGAACCAATACGTAAAGTACCTCCAGTACGCAATCTAGGTGATGGAGATCTTATTTGTGAGGAGGGAAGTTTACCAGTGATGGTGTTTCTTGAAACAAGTAGTTCACTTCTTTGCCCTTCGACAACACCTTCAACAAAATGAGTTATTAATCTTTGAGCCTCGGGTGGTAAAGGAATATCAGAATCTGACACATCAGTAGTTTCATCGGGATGGCGTTGGAGTACCTACTGGAGAATCTGACACATCAGTAGTTTCAAATGATTTCCTGTTGGTTCATGAGTATAAACAACAGTTGATGATTCGGCTTTGCAACCAGAATCTTGTGGAAAATGGAGGAAAATAACACCGGAGTCACTTAGACTTACCGTTAAGCCCAAAGCACGAAGAGCTGATGCAACAGATTGAGCTCGTAAGAATTCAGACTGTCGCACAACTGATCTAGCTACTAGGGCACCTTCATTCAAAGCTGGCATAACGTTAGCAATGGAAGGATTTCCAAACAATCCTCGAGAGGGCACAAGAGCCAATCTCTCTATGTTTGTTCCGGCAGCATCACGTAGATGTGCAAAGGGTATCACAATTGGTGACCTAAGGGTACTAGACACACGTGCAGAAACGAAGTTCAAGATAGGGGCAAATGTCTCTTTTGTTTCAACACTCACATACTCTGAAGGAGAATGGAATGGAGTACGTGGTTTTTGCCCGTGAGAAAATGAGACGTCAATCCGTTGAGAGACTTCCGAATATCTTGTGGAGGTTTGTGCACGCGAGAGTTGGGAGCTCTCGTTTTCTACCCTACGGCGAACCCGGTGTTGATAGAGGTTTGTTACTAATTGGAGGCCAACGTTTTCTTTTTGCCTTTCACCTAGCCCTGACCTCTCAACCTCTCTGGTATTTTCAACTCCTGTCTAATTCCTTCCTTGTCCCTCCAGGATGTCCATGACATTAGTAGTAAACTGATTTGCATCATCAGAATCAGATGCATCATCACCTGAATTAATTACATCTTCTGGTTCGGTTTCTTGAAATCTGTCATACTCAAAGTGAGATTTCTTTAATGTTTTTCGAATATTTACAGGAACATATTTCTTTCTGCCTTGAGTATATGTAGGTTGAGGAGATCGAATAAAGGATGATGATAAGTTTAGTTGAAACAGATTAAGGTTGGGGTTGATCCATGGTTGGTTGTTCAGGAGTTGTAATTTCAAGAAGTGGTGAAGATTGATGAATTGGAGTTATAGGTGTTTGAGGTAATTTGGGTGAAGATGGAGATGATGGTCTTTGAGGTGATGGTGTTCTGGGTGATGGTGATCGTTGTAAATTGGTTGTTTTGGGGGGTGGTGATCGGATTGGCTTTGGAGACCCAGAAACAGATATTGTTTCCTCAGAAAATGTGGGAGAAGAAGGTTGAGCTAGAGCTTTTCTTTTGAGTTTCTTTGATGAACTCCCCTTCTTCTTTTTGTTATACACATGTTTACTCAATTTCAATACAAAAATTTCACCCTTCAGATTCCTTCTTTTTGGCTTACTGGAACTGGATACACCCTCACGTGTAACACCCCAAACCTTTCAAGTTTGACTTTTGACGTTGACCGTTAACTTGTCGTTGGTGACTGTTGGTTACTATGTGAATTATATGTAATTGTGTGATTTAAATGATTTACATGAGATATGTGTTAAAGTGATTCAAATTAATGAAATTAAAGTTGAAAATGATTAATAAAGTCAATTAATGTGATCGTTAAGATATAAGCGTCGATAAGTGTTCACGGTGGCGTCAAACGAGTCGTTAAATGCCTAAACGAGTTATAACGAAGAGCGAGGGCCTAGATGTAAAGTTGTGAAAGTTGTTTCAGTATAAATAAGACTTAAAGTTCGTGCATAAGGCTGGAGAAACAGATCTGAACCCTGACAAAGCTTCACACACAAACCCTAGGTTAATTCTTCAAGTTCTAGGCGATTTTGGGGGATTTCGGAAGGGCTTTTTCTTGGTTTTCAATCTGTTGATCAATCTACAAGTAATTGAGGTATTATTACATGGATTTTATGTCCTTTCAATCATATAATCAGATCCATAACTGGTCTAGGTTATTAGAGGATCAATTGATGTCAAAAACGTGTGTTTTGATCGATTCGGTAACCTAAAACGTTTGTTGTTGTGATGCAAATCAAGTGGGGGTTAATCAATGATTTCATTGCATTATTATGGTCTTAAAATTGATGAAATTTGAGGTACAAAAGTCGTTCATAAGGTTGTGGGTCGTTTGGGATGTGTTTGGTTAGGTTTTGGAGTTGTTTTTAACGTCTGGTCGTCGTAACTCCCGTTAGCTGGGTAACATGTTATACACCTGCATTGTAACTCCAATTACAATTTTCGTAACTCCCGTTATGCCTGTAACTCCCGTTACAGATTTTCGTAACTCCCGTTAGGGACTGATTTTGTTAACATTTTTAAACGACCATAACTTTTGAACCGTAACTTCGTTTTTGACAAATAAGCTATCCACGAAATCGTGAGAAGGTCTAATCTCTAATGGTAATGGTTTTAAAAGATGATTATGATGTCAAGTTTCCATAAAGGTCAAAGGTGTCTTTAAGTGTCTAGTTGACTTATGATTCATTCATACTCGTTATAGGTTGTCAGAAACACTTGTCAAGCACGGTAAACTCGATTGTGATTGTTGAGTACTCCATTGAGGTAAGATACATAACTTTTCTCACGCTGGAGGCACAACAAAATGTGGTTTTCTATAAATAACCTCTTAATCAGATTTTCCGGGTTATGCGGGGGGTTATGTGGTAATATATGCATGTTGAAATGATTTATGTTGATATGATGACGTTTAAAGTAGAAGTATATATGTGCATATGAAGTATGATGCTTATAATGACGTTGCTATGATATGTTTAAGATATGTGTTGTTGATAATGTCGTTGATATGCCTTAATGTTGATATGTGATGGCTTGTATGTGGGACTTAAGTATGACATGTCTAGTTCACTAGATACACGTGGGAATTGCTATGAGTTGTGTACGTTAGTGGGATTAAACGTTAAAGTAGATGTGGGATTAATTAGGTAATGAATACCTAATGTTAAATTAAAGTGTGAAATGTGGGAAATCGTTCTAGCCTTAGTGTTAGTGCGTAAAAGTAAGAAAGATAAATACGAGGGAAATGCTATAGCTAAATACATAAGATTGACGTGGGAAGTGTTAAGCTTAACCCGTACTAGTTGTAATGCTAGTGCGTAAGACGTGGGAAATCGTGCTAGATGTAATGCTAGTGCGTAAGACGTGGGAAATCGTGCTAGATGTAATGCTACTGTGTAAGCGTGGGAAATCGTACTAGTTGTAATGCTAGTGCGTAAGACGTGGGAAATCGTGCTAAATGTAATGCTAGTGCGTAAGACGTGGGAAATCGTGCTAGTTGTAAAGCTAGTGCGTAATATGTAAAGATGTAAGATGTGAGAATAAGTCGATTAAGATAAATATATGAATATGTGAGAAAGATGTACATGTAATTTAAGACGTGGGATTACAAGGTGACGTGGGATTTAATAAGATGTGTTGAGACGTGTGATAAGAACGATGCATAGGCACAATTAGGAATATATGTCCTACATGTGCTATGCATATATGTGTGATATGTTTATGTGTGATATGTAAGATGTAAGATGAAGTCGATTAAGCTGATAAAGATGATAATAAGATATGTGTGGAAGAAGTATATGTGCTTTACGTTGTGAGACCACCATGTGACGTAAGAATATGTGCTAATATGAATACGTGTGACAAGTTTATACGTGATATGTCAAGATATGATATGAAGTTACGTTTAAGTGGTAAGTTTATGTTGATATGATATAAGATACTCATTAAGATGTGGGTATATGATAATATGATGTATATGTTGATATGAAATGAAATGTGATGCAATGTGGGAAAAGGGAAGTATGGGTTGATCTATGATAATTGTGAATGAAATGTAATGTGATCATGTTTTGATAAGTAAGATATGACGAGGTTTTATGAAAGTAAAATGAAGAACGTTTTATCAAAATGTGTGTATCTTACTTAGCTAATTTTATTTGCTAACACTTGCTTTGATGAAAATGTTATGTCCTTCAGGATAAGCAGGTTTGAGCTAGGAAAGGATTAGCTCGGTGAGATGGGTAGATGCAATAAAGAAGACTAGCATAGTTTGTTGAATGCTTAGACTTCTCCTTTTAGCCTTATGTCTTGGCTACTTTCGTTCATGATTTATGAACACGTATTAATGATGGCATTTATGTTGGTTCTATAACTTGGATTTCATTATATTGTTTTGATGATGCACGTTAGTAACACCATTTTATAAAGGTACCATCCGGTTACGAATGGAGTAGTTTTAAAGTGATCCTTTTCCGTTACTTTTTAAACGCCGTTTGGCAAAGTTTTTGAAATCTAGGTTTTTAAAATGACGGGTGTTACAAGTTGGTATCAGAGAAATGGTTTAAGTGAACCGAAATTTGACCAAGACCTTAGGATTTTGGACTTAAACCGCATGAGAAATCATAAGCCTAAGTAGTGATACTTGTAGCCTTATGAAATGATGTTGTTAGGACCGGTTGGGGAGAGTGAGAGTCTAGGATTAAGGCATTATGTTTTTTTATAATTTGTCTATGCAAATGATTGAGTAGCCTTGATCTCTCTTTATTCTCGCTAGTATTCGTCTCTAATAGTCATCGTTATGTTGTAGAAGATGGTTAATACACGTGCAAATAACAGTCGAAGGGATGGGGCAACCGCTAGTGTTACTCCTCCTAATCAAAATCAGGATGCCAATGATGTCAATCAAGGGCAGCCCCGTAGGCCACAACCGCCACCAAGAAATGGTATTGAAGATGAATATCATCTGGTTCTTGAAAGGATTCCTACTCATGCTGAAATGTTTGATGAGTTGAGAGCTATTCGGGCTCAACTAAGAAGGACTCAAAATGAATTAATTCAAGTAAGGGCTGAAAGAGAAGCTAACTCACACGGAGAAGAGCGTTCGGCTTCTGATCGCTCGAACCGTGTTGAGCCATCTGCTGGAAGGTCACTCGTTGCTCCAAGTAGTGTGGTGGCTCAAGGAAATGGTGTGGAAATTGGGGTGGAGCCTCGTGTTGTGGTTGTTCCTCATGTCCATAACTTTAAGTATGAAAGCTTCAAGAAGTGTGGTGCTAAGGAATTTGTGGCACACTTGATGCAGTTGGTGCAATGGAATGGTTGGCTGATGTTGAGGTGGTTTTTGCTTCATGCTATTGCCCGGATGATATGAAGGTGTTATGTGCTACTCGTGTGTTGACAAAGAATGCTCGAAACTGGTGGAGGTAAGCTACAGTTTCGTT
Source organism: Erigeron canadensis (assembly GCF_010389155.1). Taxonomy (NCBI): domain Eukaryota; kingdom Viridiplantae; phylum Streptophyta; class Magnoliopsida; order Asterales; family Asteraceae; genus Erigeron; species Erigeron canadensis. The sequence continues at coordinate 21,118,076 of NC_057765.1, forward strand.
GACTCATGAGGTACTTGCTGCAATGCCTTGGAGTACATTCAGGGAAAAGTTTATGGAAGAGTATGTGAGTACACGTGAACTAAGGCTGATTGAGAAGGAATTCAGGGCATTGACTGCTAAACTCGGTGCTATAGGGGAGTATGCCCGCTCATTTACAGAGAAACTTCAGTTTGTAGGTCGTATGGTACCAAATGAGATGGATCAGATCGAAGCTTACTGTGATGGTCTTCCTGCCAGTTACCGTGGTCTCTGTAGGCAACATACTACGTTGTCTGCTGCTATTAACGAGTCCAAGAGGTTGGATGATGATTTCAGGTCTGAAAAAGTGGTTGACAAGGTTGATGATAAAAAGGTTGGATTCAAGAGAAAGTCTGATGAATCGTTAGATTCTGGAAAAAAATTTAAGTGTGGTTCGTCTTATGAAGGAAAAGATGATGGAAAAGCTGGTCAGTGGTGTTCAGCTTGTAAAGCTCACCACGGTGGACCATGTTCGGAGAAAACTAGAAGATGTGATAAGTGTGGTAAGCAGGGACATATTGCTTCTAACTGCAAGGATAAGACTCGGTGTTACAAATGTAGAGAGACAGGACATTTGATTTCGGATTGTCCTCAATGGAAAGATGATGCAAAAAAGAATGATAATCAAAAAGCCAAAGCTCATGCATATCAGATGATTACTGTGGGAGACGAGCTTGATGAGGAAGTACCTAACAAAGTAATTCCTTAATAGATTAATCGATGATACTTATGTTTATATGTGTATGTGAAATGTGTGTTTATTGTGTGTTTCGTAGTTAGTATAATTATGCCGTGATAGATTGTAAAGGAAATGTTGAACGTTATGATGTGTGAATATAGTTAAAGGTACACGTATGAGGAATGATATAGTTAAATTTATGGTCTGGAACATAATTGTAAATATATCATGATGCGCGCATGTTTATTTGACGGTATTCATAATGTCTAACGAAAGACATGAAATGAAGGGTGAAGAGGAAGTGATTGATGGAAAATGTGGTTGAAATGTTGACTTATACGTGTGCGTGAAAAGTAGTGAGAAGGAAAATGAGGACAGAATCCTATTAAGGAGGGGAGAATTGTAACACCCCAAACCTTTCAAATTTGACTTTTGATGTTGACCGTTAACTTGTCTTTGGTGACTGTTAGTTACTATGTGAATTATATGTAATTGTGTGATTTAAATGATTTACATGAGATATGTGTTTAAGTTATTTAAATTAATGAAATTAAAGTTGAAAATGATTAATAAAGTCAATTAGTGTGATCGTTAAGATATAAGCGTCGATAAGTGTTCACGGTGGCGTTAAACGAGTTGTTAAGTGCCTAAATGAGTTATAACGAAGTGCGAGGGCCTAGATGTAAAGTTGTGAAAATTGTTTCAGTATAAATAGGACTCAAAATTCGTGCATAAGGCTGGAGAAACAGATCTGAACCCTAAGAAAGCTTCAGACACACACCCTAGGTTAATTCTTCAAGTTCTATGCGATTTCGGGGGATTTCGGAAGGGCTTTTGCTTGGTTTTCAATTTGTTGATCAATCTATAGGTAATTGAGGTATTATTACATGGATTTTATGTCCTTTCAATCATATAATCAGATCCATAACTGGTCTAGGTTATTAGAGGATCAATTGATGTCAAAAACGTGTGTTTTGATCGATTCGGTAACCTAAAACGTTTGTTGTTATGATGCAAATCAAGTAAAGGTTAATCAATGATTTCATTGCATCATTATGGTCTTAAAATGATGAAATTTGAGGTACAAAAGTCGTTCATAAGGTTATGGGTCGTTTGGGATGTGTTTGGTTAGGTTTTGGAGTTGTTTTTAACGTCTGGTCGTCGTAACTCCCGTTACGATTGTGTAACTCCCGTTAGCTGGGTAACATGTTATACACCTGCACTGTAACTCCAATTATAATTTTTGTAACTCCCGTTATGACTGTAACTCCCGTTACAGATTTTCGTAACTCCTGTTAGGGACTGATTTTGTTAACATTTTTAAACGACCATAACTTTTGAATCGTAACTCCGTTTTTGACGACTAAGTTATCCACGAAATCGTGAGAAGGTCTAATCTCTAATGGTAATGGTTTTAAAAGATGATTATGATGTCAAGTTTCCATAAAGGTCTAAGGTGTCTTTAAGTGTCTAGTTGACTTATGATTCATTCATACTCGTTATAAGTTGTTAGAAACACTTGTCAAGCACGGTAAACTTGATTGTGATTGTTGAGTACTCCATTGAGGTAAGATACATAACTTTTCTCACGCTGGAGGCACTACAAAATGTGGTTTTCTATAAATAACCTCTTAATCAGATTATCTTATGTATGTTAGATTTTCCGGGTTATGCGGGGGGTTATGTGGTAATATATGCATGTTGAAATGATTTATGTTGATATGATGACGTTTAAAGTAGAAGTATTTATGTGCATATGAAGTATGATGCTTATAATGACATTGCTATGATATGTTTAAGATATGTGTTATTGATAATGTCGTTGATATGCCTTAATGTTGATATGTGATAGTTTGTATGTGGGACTTAAGTATGACATGTCTAGTTCACTAGATACACATGGGAATTGCTATGAGTTGTGTACATTAGTGGGATTAAACGTTAAAGTAGATGTGGGATTAATTAGGTAATGAATACCTAATGTTAATTAAAGTGTGAAATGTGGGAAATCGTTCTAGCCTTAGTGTTAGTGCGTAAAAGTAAGAAAGATAAATACGTGTGAAATGCTATAGCTAAATACATAAGATTGACGTGGGAAGTGTTAAGCTTAACCCGTACTAGTTGTAATGCTAGTGCGTAAGACGTGGGAAATCGTGCTAGATGTGATGCTAGTGCGTAAGACGTGGGAAATCGTGCTAGATGTAATGCTACTGTGTAAGCGTGGGAAATCGTACTAGTTGTAATGCTAGTGCGTAAGACGTGGGAAATCATGCTAGATGTAATGCTAGTGCGTAAGACGTGGGAAATCGTGCTAGTTGTAAAGCTAGTGCGTAATATGTCAAGATGTAAGACATGAGAATAAGTCGATTAAGATAAATATATGAATATGTGAGAAAGATGTACATGTAATTTAAGACGTGGGATTATAAGGTGACGTGGGATTTAATAAGATGTGTTGAGACGTGTTATTAGAACGATGCCTAGGCACAATTAGGAGTATATGTCCTACATGTGCTATGCATATATGTGCGATATGTTTATGTGTGATATGTAAGACGTAAGATGAAGTCGATTAAGCTGATTAAGATGATAATAAGGTATGTGTGGAAGAAGTATATGTGCTTTACGTTGTGAGACCACCATATGACGTGAGAATATGTGCTAATATGAATACGTGTGACAAGTTTATGCGTGATATGCCAAAATATGATATTAAGTTACGTTTAAGTGGTAAGTCTATGTTGATATGATATAAGATACTCATTAAGATGTGGGTATATGATAATATGATGTATATGTTGATATGAAATGAAATGTGATGCAATGTGGGAAAAGGGAAGTATGGGTTGATCTATGATAATTGTGAATGAAGTTTAATGTGATCATGTTTTGATAAGTAAGATATGACGAGGTTTTATGAAAGTAAAATGAAGAACGTTTTATCAAAATGTGCGTATCTTACTTAGCTAATTTTATTAGCAAACACTTGCTTTTATGAAAATGTTGTGTCCTTCAGGATAAGCAGGTTTGAGCTAGGAAAGGATTAGCTCGGTGAGATGGGTAGATGCAATAAAGAAGACTAGCATAGTTTGTTGAATGCTTAGACTTCTCCTTTTAGCCTTATGTCTTGGCTACTTTCGTTCATGATTTATGAACACGTATTAATGATGGCATTTATGTTGGTGCCATAACTTGGATTTCATTATATTGTTTTGATGATGCACGTTAGTAACACCATTTTATAAAGGTACCATCCGGTTACGGATGGAGCAGTTTTAAAGTGATCCTTTTACGCTACTTTTTAAACGCTCTTTTCTTTTTCTACTTGACCCCTCACTTGGTGTCCTATGTACAGCTTGAGTAGGAACCGGGAGGCTTTCCGGTCCCAAAGCTGTTCTAATCCAGTCCAAATATGCAATCTTATCTTCATCAGAATTAGGAACCATATCAAGTAAGTATGATGGAATCAGAAATGTATAACTAGCAGCTCCTGAATCTCTGACATACTTGTACTGATGAATGAAAACTTGGGTATTGTCTCGAAGTCTGGGAATGCTTCTATCCTGTCTTACTGCACTGTAGACAATTGCTGTGAGAAATCTGATGAATGGAATATACTTCTTGGGAGCAGAAACTTTTCCATTGACCAATACAATCAATTGGTCCCACAGAAGTTGAGCAATGTCATAGTGTCTGTTGAAAACAACACCATAGAATATGTGCAGCATTGGCTGTGTCAGATTGTCCATTCCTCTTGTATATGGAGTTAAGCAGTTGCTGAGGATGGAATACACATAATACCAAATCTTTGGTAGATTCTTCAACTTGAAATCTTTTGTCTTGGTTAAAGGTCCTTCATAACCAAGAGAAATCAATGCAACAAACATATCTTCATTGGACACAAATGTATCATAATCAGCATGTCCATTGGCAGGAAGCCTTAGAATTCTTCTGAAGTCATTAAGATTGAACTCAAATTTATATGTTCTGTCTCTGAAAGTTAACTGATATTGGAAGTAGCCTTGTTGACGAAGTTCAGGTAATTTAAGTTTGGCTTTGGCTTTTGGGATTGTTGGGTCTCGAGGTTGAATGAACGTAATGGTTCTCCACATATCAAAGAGATAGACTTCAGCTAAGTCTTGATCAATAATAAGTATATATGTGAGAGGGTGATTATGAAGTATTCTGGGAACAATCAGAAAACCAGGAGCACCAAAAGGATCATATAATGCTCTGCTGTTTCTCATGTTCAATTTCTTCTTGATGTTCCATTATTTTTAAATTTTCTGATTTTAAGATATAAAACAGTTTAACTCATATATAAAACAATGTTTAAATAGTAAATAACAAGATTCACACAAGTGATTTATATAAGATACAAAGAGGTTCACAAAGGCGATCAACTCAGTATATTCTATATAAATAACTTGTTATGAGAAAATAAACACAAAATAGTCAAATGCATATTTCCATATATAAGCTTACACAAAAGTTCACAAAAGCGATCAATTCTCTGTATTTTTATATATTTTCATATGTAAATAACTTTGAAAAATAAGGCAGAATCATATAAGTACAAGATATTCGAGACTAGTAAGGAAGTACACAAAGGCATTCAATTCCTTGTATTTCAAATATATTGCAATTATATGACAATACAAAGCACTTTGTCACAACACACAAAAAATTTAAAAAAATTTTCTATGTAAAGAAAGCCAGGACGATCTCGTCCTGAGGTTGAACTCAGTTTTGGGAAAACAAGACGACTTTGGAGAAGATCGTCTTATTATTTGTTATGATGGAAAAAGTTTAAATCTGAAAGATAAGTAGGACGATCTTGTTAAGATCGTCTTAATGTTTGATCTCTTGAAAAATTTTGAAGTGAAGGAAAAGATATTGAGACGAACTTGATAAGATCGTCCTGGAAACTAAGTGGTAAACTCTTCACTTCTATTTTAAAAATTTCTAACACTTAGAAATGTAAATTGAAATTATGTCAATTTCTGGAAAAAATTGAGCATAACCTCCCCTTATATTTGTAAGTATTAGTTTTAAGCAAAACCGATCTCTTATGAGTTCAGTTACCCATTCAATTGATTTTCTCAAAAAAAAATCATCAACCGCACAGCGTTCAGACTCTAGAACGATCCTGACAAGATCGTCTTGGTCTCGGTCTCAAGGGTTATAAAGGAAACACATATATGTGGAACTAAGACGGTCTTGGCAAGATCGTCCTATCTCCAAGTCGTTTTGGAACCAAGACGATCTTTGACAAGATCGTCTCAGAACTAAACAACTCAAATCTAATAAGGATTTGCCAGAATCGTCCTATTTCCAACGAGATAACATCTAAGTACAATATGATTCATATGAACATCTAAGCATAGCACAAACACTTATTTGAATCACCGTAACCAAGATTTCACTACTCAAATCACATAAATCATAAAAAATAACCTAGATTAATTCGAAGTTCGTCCTAGGTCATCTTCTTCACAAGAACAGGGGTTGCAGGTTTTTGAATTTCCAAAAAAACAAATTTAGGCATTTAAACATGTATAAATCATACACACATAACCTAAACATGCTTCAGAATCATTAACAGTTGCAAAAATTTCGAGAAAAAATAGAAAAATAAGATCTACATTCAAACTCGAATTCCTACATGACGAAGTGATTAGATGAAAATGTTGTTATGGAATGAAATGCTCAGCTTAAAAACGGCAACAAAACCCTTATCTTGTTTCAATTATCAGCACAAATACGATTTGAAGAGATTTTGTGTGTGTTTTTTTTACGGAAAAATGGAATGGAAATAAAGAAAAAAATTCCCTCCACCTTATGGTTGAAGAAATAGATCGGGTCATGTGGATCTTGACCTGGTTCGTAAGTTTTGGGCTCAGATGTTTGAAATTATGCTCTTCTTGAAATTGGGCTTGTGGATTTAACATGGAAATAGAAATTGGGCTTAATTATTGGACAACAAACAAAACAAAATTAAAAGAAATTATTCAGAGAACAAAAATAAAATAAAATAATTTATTCAGAGAGAAAAAAAATATTTTTGTTAATGATTTTTGTTTTTATCATTTTTATGAATTTTTATCTTTTCAATTTTTTATTTGTTTTTCTAATAAATTGGCAATAAGTTTCTCCTCAAATAGTGCAAATACACAAACTCCCCCTAGATTCATGAATTATCCTTTTTCTCCCCCTTAAACATTGCATGATATGTAAGCACATTGCACATAAGCATAGCATCAATGTTTGACAAATAATGAATGAAAGAGAAAGAGATGAAGGATTTGTACAAAACACGCAGAGGCAAGTAGGTGCATTGGTAATGAGCACTTATTCGAGATTGTTTCTTGAAAAGAAACTTATTCCAGGATCATGTGTTGAACAACATCCAAGATTAGAAGACTAAACACAGACCTTTATTACCTATAAAACACAATCAAGTTTTCTTAGGTACCCACCTTTGAATGGGTCCTTTTGGGTTAATGGAATCAATAAAGGTATACAAATGAGGTTTTCGAACAAGTGGTTTATTCTTAAGATTCATCACAATCCCATTAGAATCAACAATCAAAGGTTTAGAAATCACAGTAGAAGATTTAGAATTTATTACAGACCATGGTTTAGCTAAATTACTTAAATTTGAATCAAATTTCCTATCAGGAATTATCTTCTTGTAATCATTAGCTATCCAACTTCTTCTAACTGGTGATTTAGGATACACTTGTGTTTTAGCATAGCTAGTAGATTTTATCAATGATGATTTAGAAATCCACTTATGGTTACTAGCTAAGCTCTTCTCTCCTGTAGCAAATAAATTCTTAGAATTAGTTCGAGGAGTTAAAAACACATTCTGATTTTTGCTTTGCTTGGTGGAAGATTTGATATTCTGTTTCCTTAGAGTTGCAACTGTGAACCAACCATACTGATCTGTATATCTAATTATACCATCAGATATATCTTTTGTTAGCAAAACTTGGCTAGAGTTAGACATCTTAGGTAAAGAACTGGACTGAGAAAGAGCTTTAGGAGCAGAGGTTCCAAAAACAGATGAAATGTCAACCTTGATCTTTGAAGTAGTAGGGATGGTCTTTTTACCTTTGACAGCTGGTGCAGGCTGACCTTTGGGTGAATAAAATGAAGTTGGAGCAATCTTAGATTTAGATTCCTTCTTTGGTTCAACTTTAGGCTTTTTGGGTGAAAGTTTTTCAAGTTCATTTTCAACTTCTGGTGCAAAAACATGATCAGTTTCCAAAAACTTATCAAATTCTTCAACAGATAGGTCTGGATAAGTAGGATAACAGTTATTAGTTGAGAAAGAAAACTGTAAATCTGTTATTTGAACTTTTGGTTTGGAAACAGTTTTGTTAGTTAACTTTTCAACTAATGCTTTTGCTTTAGCCTTAAGATCTTTAGGAATCTAAATCTTGTGCTCTAATTTCACTTTATTTTGATCAACAGGGGTGATCACAGGGGTATCCAAAGAAAGTATCTTTTTAACAGAAGCAAGATGTTTAGCTTTCAAAGCTTGAACTTTCTCTTCAATTTGGAAGAATGATGATAGCATTGTGGTAGACATATTATGAATCTCTTGAGGAGATATGTTATCACCCTGCATATCTTTGTTAGAATTCTCACACCCATTGGATTGAGTGGAGCAATCAACAGAAGTAAAATCATGTAACATTTGGGTAGGGGTGGTCTCACTTACCTTTGGAGAATGATCTTGAGTTTTCAGATGTTCAATGACTTTTTGTTGAGACTCAAGCTTTTGTTTTAAACCTTCAATTTCTTTTTCCAATATGGTAGTTGGAATATAAGCTCTTTATGAAATTGGTTTTGAACAATCTTTTTGAGAATCATTTTAAGGAATTGAAATGTTGTCTATTTCTTCTAACTCATAGATGGATCTTTTATGAGTTTTCTTGTATGTTTCATTAAGAGCAACATAATCAATATTAATCTGAATTGGTTTTGGTCTTTCAACATCATCGGACTCAAAGTCATCCTCGGATGGTCTAATGAAATCTTGAATCATGCCAAGTCTAAAAGAATTTTCATCATAAAGTGGACCAATGTCTTTTTTTTGAATTATTTCTAAGTATGCAGGACTCTCATAACCCAACCCAAGAAGAAGTTCTGATCTATCAATCTTTGACTTATTGTAATAAGTAGTGAAATTCAAAAGAGGATTTTGTTCAATTTTATAGATTTTTTCTAGATAAAATAAAATATTTGCTTTCAAATCCTCAACTTGTTTTTGAAGAGTCTCAATTTCAATTCCTTTGAGGAAACAAGTACTGTTTAAATCAGAAATCTGTCTTTCATGTTTTTCACAGTTGGGTCTAAAATCTTTCATTTTATTTGTGAGAAACTCAACATCAGCTTGTTAGTGAATGGACAGTCTTTAAAGTCTCAATGTTTTTCACAGAAATCTATTCAATGGTTTTCTCAAGCTTTAAAGTCTCAATGGTTTGCTTGAGTGAATGGACAGTCTTTTCAAGGTCTTGACATTTGTTAGTCAAATGAGCATTGGGTGAAACAATTTGAGAACTGTTACTTGACAAATGCATTTCTTTTAAAGAATCATAGTTCACTTTGAGAGCTTCATGAGCTATTGAGAAATCTGAAAAATCTTCATTAATTTTTTCAAACTCTTATTTAGCCATTTTCAAATTGTTTTTCAAAGCAAGATTTTGCATTGTCAAAGTATCAGCAGCTGTTTGGACAGACAAATAATCATCTTTGGAAATGAATTCTACTTCACTTGTTGTTGCTTGTGAAGTAGTTTTTGAAGAAGTGGTTGTTGAAGCAACAGATGTTATCAAGCATGTGAGATATTTAGAATCAGCATGTGAAGGAACTTGACTTGAAGTGTTAATGGTCTTTTCTTGAACATGGAGAGTCTCAGATACATCAAACTTTGTGAATTCATCCCATATCTCCTTGGCATTATGATCATAATCAACAGTTGAGAAAATCTCATCAGAAAGAGATTGATAGATATAGGCTTTAACTTGCTTGAATGAATGCACCATTTGGTTTGATATCAAGAAAATCCATGAATTCAATTTGCCACTTGGCATAAGAATCTTTATGAAGAATTGGAGGCCTGATGATTGACATCATTGGATCAATGTTGATTGTTGCCATTGAAATGAATGAACAATGATTTGTAAACTGTTTTTGTTGTTTTTGATTTTCTGGAAGACAAAACGATCTTAGTGAGATCGTCTTAAAAAAAGGAAGACAATTTTGTATTTTTGGAACTAGAATGATCTGGAGGAGATCGTCTTGAAAATTGATTTGAAAACTTTCTAAGTATGAATGAAAGAAAGGTAGGACGATCTTGTGAAGATCGTCTTAGGAAAACTTGAGTGAAAACTTTTCTAGGTATAGAAAATCTAAGAAATTTGGACAGAGTAACGGTATGTATTCAGAATTGTTGAGCAAAACCAATCTCAAACAGATTAATTACCCAAGGAAGTGTGTGATTCCCAATCACAACAACTTCAAATGATTAAACTACCACACATAGTTCACACATAAACAAGATGCTAGGACGATCTTAAGGAGATCGTCTTAACACCAATGTCAGAAAAACACTAGGCGATCTAAGAGAGATCGTCTTAGAGTCAATTATGTAATAAGGTCTTTTAGAGATTGTCTTAAGGTATATTCAGCAAGAACACCAGAAAAGACAAAATCGTCTTATAACACGATTCAAACACAAAAATTCTCAGATTACAATCGCACACAACCCTGACAACAAATTCATATCTCAAATCAACTCAACTGGAAACTCAAAATCTCATCAACTTTCCACAAATTTCGGATTATGATCAAAAAGGTGAATTGGATTCTGAAACTTAACAGAATGAATGTAGAGATGATTTAGAATGTATATGTGAACAAAATCAGAAGAATTGAGAGAAAATTGATAGTGAAATGGTGAAAAATAGAAACGGTTGTGATTAAGAACACGAATTTTCAAATTTGAACAAATTTAGCACCAATCTGTATGAAATTTGTTCTGGATCGTCAAAAGATTGTTGTTGTGCTCTGATACCACATGTAGAACAGTCTAGAATTTGTGTTATGATGCGGAAGTAAGGTGATCAACAATGGTGGAAAGTGTGTGTGTTAGTGTGTGTTATTGAGAGAGAAAGGTATGTGTGTGTGGAAAGTTTGTTTTTCATACAATGATGAAATGTTTCCAAAGGTTTCAAAATGTTACCAGGGATGAAGGCTTGAGGGGTATTTATACTCTAAGTGTAATACATAAGCTCCCCCTCAATCTTACACTTAATACACAAAAATACAATGTCTAGAAATACAACTATGCACTATTTTTATATTTCTAACATATGGTTGCGTGGATCGTAATAAGACGCGATTCGTTATGTCAAGAGTGCGGAATCCTCTTGAGATAACTAGATTGCTATTGCCTTCCGTCGATTAATAATCAATTAATCAACCTAAGGATGTGCACGAGCTTGTAGTTCGTGTTGGAGATCACACAAGCTACAATTTGCCTTCATTCGTCAATTCGTGATTGTTAACTAAGAATTGATTGCCTAATTTCGTAGATTAGGTTTGTATTTATACTAGTAGGGGTTTTGGTTCGTGTGGGCTTAGGCCTTAATCAACGTAATTAAGCCCAATTAACAATAAACTAACCGACCTCGTGCTGACGTCAGCACGAGGGTAATCCTATGTGCTGATGACGTCAACACGAGGATCGTCCCTTTGGTCATTTGTTTGACTTCGTTTGACCTGTACACAACATCCAACCATCATTTAAGCATCCAACGACACTTATAAACCTTGATTCTAACGCATTGTACCTGCAAAACAATATATAACACATAAACACAAAAAAACACATAAACTGATATAATATTGAAGTTCAAACGTAATCATTAAACACCAACAAAGGTTCTTATTTAAATGATTACAAAAATAGTTCCTAAAACATAAACGATAATCAAATCTATGTTGCAATTGTCACACGGATCTGGATCTACATATACACATACTAAACAATAGGGACTAAAGTTGTAAATGGCGTCTCTATAAATAGAGAGCCGTGTACAACATTCTAACCCTAATCTTACACCTTAATTCTTATGTGTGTGTGCTCTCTCCTTCTCTAATCCCATTATCAATCAATCAACTCGTTTTGTGAACCTGACAATCAAATGGCAAAGATTCTTGCTCTCACAGAGTCCTCTGGATCGTCAGGTACATATTATTATTATCATGTTTTCATCATATATACAATACAAATCATATTTAATCCAAATCTAATTGATATTTATCTGTTTTTGATGCTTTAATCTGCATGATTGGAATGTTCAGGGTTGGGATTTGAAGGTTTGGGTAAATTCTGGAAATTGGTTTGATTTTGTTCTAAGTGCCGAAGTTTTAGCTCGGCATCCTTAACAAGTGTCAACGATCATCTTCATACCTTCATAATTTCTGGGCTTGTAGATATCCATCTTTAATAAAGGACGCCGAGATGTTTGCTCGGCAAACAAGTGTTTTCATAAATCTCTTTCAAATGTTTTCAACTATATGTAGAGATCTTTATTCGGCATACTTTAAAAATGTTTCACCTGACCCTCAAACCTTCACAAGGGATAAATAACATGATCATGTTAAATTGCCATTTGCCGAGGTTTTTGCTCGGCAAACCATTGTTTTCTTGAAATCCATTCAAAGGATTTCAAATGTGTGCAGAGATTTGAGCTCGACTACTTTCAGGTTTTCATGAAAATTTTTTCACAGTACCAAAGTTCTCATTTGCAGAGCATTTTGCTCAGCAAATCAATATAAATCTTTTTCAATACTGATTGTTTAACCTTACATTTCTTCTATTTGCCGAGATTTAAGCTCGAAAAATATAACAAGATCTCAATTGTTGCCAAAATCAATTTTTCCATAAAGTATTATTTTGGGCAACATGTTTCTCCAAAACATGTTGTTTGCCGAGATTTCAGCTCGTCAAACACATGAAATCAAACATTTACTTTGTGTTTTTCTTATGTCTTCCTTTACTTAGTATGTGTTAACAGTATTTTGCATAAATACTTGTATATATGTGTTATATGTGTGTCCATTTATAGTTTTCATGAGTATTAGGGTAAGAAGCAAGGTATTGAACGCCTTTGTGTACTACCTTTGTTATCTTATCTTTCAATACTTATGTGATTCTATAAATTGTAATGTTTTCTTATATATATTAGGGTGAGAAGCAAGGTATTGAACGCCTTTGTGTACTACCGTTGTTGTCTCATACTTAATATATGTACGAAATATTGTGTTTATGAAAATAATGTGTCTAAGTTGTTCTAATGTGTATATTTCTTTGTGTGGTGTCTAAAGTGTTTTTTCTGGTCAATTTGTTTTTCTTTCAGGTTTTTCTTAAAATTATAAAAAGATGACAATGTTTGAAGAAGGTGCCTCAATGAAGATGCAAGCTAATCAAGCTTTACATATCCCATTTGCATCTAAATTCCCGATCATAACTGAGATTCTCAATAATCATCCATTGAATATAGCTCTCACTAATAGGGCTATAGTTCCAGAGAAGTATGTCTTCAAATTGTGGGAATCTATTGAGTACATAAAAGCTGATAAGAGAAAGAAATCAAAAGACTTCTTTCAATACACTCCGGAATCAAAGGAAAATTCTACGTGTGCAAGTTCAATTTAGAACAATTCAGAGCTATATTGGGATTCCCTGAGTAAGAAATATATGAAGAACTGCCTTCAGTAGAAGAAATGTTGACTGCAGTTCAAGCACTTGGATATGAATGAGAGTTGTCTTCATTGAGAGACTTCAAGAGGATGAATGTGGCTACATTGTGGCACACAATGTACAATGTACTGAATACTTGCTTGATGCCATCTCAGAAAAGGATTGATGCAATGACAAGACATTCTCTGTCACTCTACTATGCATTCACTCACAATGTACAATGTGATTATGCAAAGATAATTTGGGAGAAAATAGCTCAAGTAGTGAAAGCTAAAAGATGGGCAAGAAAGAAAGTACATTCCATACATCAGATTCTTCACTCTAATAATTGAAGATGTTCTTGATTCCACCGATGTCATTCCTAAATTAGACAATAGCTTCAAATGTTTCATTGCAATGTACAAATCAAATCTTAGAGGCACAGGTAATGATGTTGCTAAACATTTCCCAATTCCACCATTTTTGCTTACTCTTGTACCGCCTAACAGTCCCCATCTTAGGACGTACAGAGAGTGGTTAGACACAGTTACGGGGTCTGAAAGCCGACAGACTCCTGCCCCAACTGTGCATAGGTCACCAAGTGAGGGTCCTAGGATCTCAAAAAGAAAAAAGAGGGGATAGAGGAGAGAGGACTGTTGAGCCACAAAGAACAAAAACAAAAAGAGTCCCTTTTGAATCTCCCATCATACCCATTATTCAATCTTCTCAAACAACACCACCACCATCACAATCAATTCCATCAGCACCTTCTACACTACTTCCTTCTATTTCTTCTCCATTTCCACCAATTCTTTCTCCACCACAATTATCAACAATTCTTGAAACAACATCAAATATTCCTGTTCCCATTCCTGGGAGAAGATTAAAAATGCAAGCTAGAAGGATTAAATCTAAATATGGTTTGTTAAAGATCACAAAGAAGAAGCACAAGAAGAAACATTCTGCTTCATCTTCTAGCTTGCAGGGAGAGCAGTCGGGTACAGTTGATATTGATCAATCTTTTGGTACCTCGACGGATTTTGATGACGAACATATCACACAAACCATTGAGAGTGTGATATCGGATGTTCATTCTGAGGATCAGGCATTGGAGATGAAGTTGTGCCGGAGGAAAAAGGAGGGAATGAGAGAGGAGTCGAATATACCAGAGAGGTTGAGAGGTCCGGGCTAGGACAAGGGCATAAAGAAAATGTTAGCCCTCCAATAGTTGAAACAAATGAGTCTAGCTGGGATGATAACCCTAGGGTAGAAGTCAAGAGCTCCCCACTCTTGCATGCACATAACTCTCCTAACCATTCTGACTCCTCACAACAGGAGTTAGTCTCACAAATGCACGGGGAACAACCACGCTCATCACACTGTCCTCATTTGGAGGATGAGAGTGTTGAAATAAGAGAGGACTGGCCCCACCTCTTGCCTTCAGTTCATGCACTTGAGTCTAGATTTCCTAGGGACACGAACCTACAAGCTCAGTAAAGTACTGATGCCGGAACAAGCGGAGAGGGAGCCACTTTGTGTGACCCTCTAGGACAGCTTGGAAGTCCTGCCTTAGCTAACATTATGCCAGCTTTAGCCGCAGGCAATAGTTCTCAAACCAAGACTGAGAGACAGTATGAACGCCAAGGTGACACTGCTATTTCTCAGGATCAACCTGAGACTATATTAACGGGTTTTCTTAGTGACCCCGGTGTTGTTAGTGGTGTTGCCCAACAACAAGTCCCGGACAGTGATTTATCACAGTCTAGGACACACCTCGATTCTGGTTGTGAAGCCAATGAATCCAAACCGCTAGTGAGGGTCTAACCCGAGGATCTACAGGAAATCCTAAAACAGCTTCAGTTGGTTTAGGTCACACCACAAGTGTGCCAACAACCTCCGGGTTGGTACCACCATCTTTTCAAACACTAACACCAATTCAAACAACACAAACACCCCAACAAACTTCATCAACTTCTAACCAACAAGAAAAAGACAACCTTGCAATCCTTTATTACAAATCTTGAGGTCTGAAGGTGATAGGATTAACATAATTGATAAGGGAGTGTTGAATGCCTTAGAGTTGAGAAATATAGAGCTTGAGCATGCACGTCAAGTCCAAGCTTTGAAAGAGCAAGTACAAATTCAGAAGGCTGAATATGATGCAAAACTTACTAGTTTTGAGCTAAAATTGATTGCTCTAGAGTCTTGCCGACCGACCTCGGTTTTTACAAGACGGGATGATCCTGATTAGATGATCACCACGAGGGGGAGAACCACGGAGATGGTCAAGCTAATGATGTCAATACTTCGGCAAGAGTTGAAGGTATCAGTAGTGATGTAGAAATAGGAGAATGAAATGAAGGTGGAAATGAAGTAGGGATTGAGGATCAGGTTGAATTGGATAGATTAGCTGAATGTAGAGCTAAGTATGATGAAATGTGGACAAAGCTTGGTCTGAATGTTGAAGAAGTTGAGAATGCTGAATACAGGGATGAAGTAAGAAAAAGATTAGAAGACGTATTTGGAATGGGAGCGATTGAAGGGGAAGAAGAAGAAGAGATTTTTGATGAAGACATTGCTGATGAGGAGTTAATTGAATTTGTTGAAGGAGAGGCTGACACAGAAGCAATTAAAGACAACATTGTGTTGAGTGTTCCAGAATTTGTTGAGACTCAAAGATCTACTGATGAACCGGTGTTTGAAGAATTCGATGATCTTCATTATTTTACAACTGGTCCTTCAAGTAGAAATGAAGCTGAAGATTCAACAAATCCATCTGTGTAAACTCTGAAGCAATATTCATTCAATGATTTTAAAGGGTTTGATGAGTTGAGAAAAACTCCTGAAGCTGTTTCTCAAGATTTCAAGAAGTTAACCTTTAAACAAGTGTTAAGAGAAGCGATCATATCTGAAGAAGAACCACTTCCTGACTACTTCCCTACAGAACTAACTAAAGAACAATGGAACTTCGTTAATAGGAGGTACTTTCTCAGAGATCAAGCTAGAATGGTTGCACTTGGCATTAAGCCAAAGCAAGCTACAATCAAGTCAAGATTTTTGGAGGAAAGAGCATTTCCGATCTTCTGCGGAGCTACTAAGGTTGTGAAAGTAGGAAGACCAGAAATTGCCGCTATGTACAAGTTTAAGGATCCAAAACAAGTTGAAGAATACAAATCTCTCCTTAAACTTGTTGATAGCTACAATCCAAATATTCTTGAAGATCAGAGGAAGTTCAGGATTGTGGTGCTGATCAGAGTGATCTTGATTAGAAAAACTCACATCTATATACCTTGTTTTCATGTCAAGAGAGAAAATGGCTTGATATACAGATTCAATGAAGCTCACTTCAAACTTTTGCCTGTTGATGACATAATTTTCCCCTACAACCACTATGTGAATGCCATTCAAAGGTATCGTGATGATCTTATTGCTATTGATGCAATGAAGAGATACATGTCCAGTGTTATTCAACATGCATCATTGGAAGATTTTCAGATTAGATTTGAGTTGGTTAAGAGGAAGATTAATGTTCCGTATCCAGATCAAAGTCTTTACACAGAAGATATAGAAAGACTGAATATTGGTCATGTTCTCGAGAAACCAACACTTGGAGTAATTTTTCTTAACAGCAGAAAGAAGAAGATTTTTGTTAAAATGTGCGACCTTGCTTCTTACTCTGATGAAACCCTGGAATTTTGTAAGAATGTGCTATTATGCTTATCTGAAGATGAAGAGTATGATCAAAAGAAAGCTCTGCTTGATAAGGTAATCAGCAAGATTAAATAGAGACTGGGTTTCAGAGAGAGTAACAGAATGATAAGGGAGGCAAAGAATGTTAAGAAGTCCAAGTATGTTGAGAGAAGAAGGGGAGGATGTTGGATCAAGTATGAACCTAGTAATGTATTGGGACCACATAACATTCCTCCTAAAGACTATGAAGCAAACATGGTGGTCCCCGAAGATAAACAGAAGGTGACAATTGGTTCTGGCATCCAAACAAAAACAGACCAAATACTCGAGCTTAAAGACTGTTGACTCTCGGATACATTTTGACAAATCACTACCAAGGGGGAGATTGTTAGAAATAATATTTCTAGTAGTTGATTTGTATTTCATAATACTTTATACTTATTTGTAATTTTCATAAGTATGGATGGGTTGTAGTGTAAATTGTATAAAAGTATATAAAGCCCCCTCCATTGCTTAATATTAAAAAAAAAACTTTTACACATTTTCATGTAATCCAATCTTTCAACACACACTCTTTCTCTCTCGGCATATTACACACACTTACACACACACGAACTCCATTAACACACACTAAAACACATACTTAAGCTCAAATACATATATTACATATATACTAGCTAATCAGCTCAGGTTTAACCCGGGCCGTATAATTAAAAAGTTAAAATAAAAAAATATATAGAACTATGTATGTAATTTAGGAGAGTTCTATGTATGTCTGGTTCTACCCTATTTGCTTAATTGGCTTACTGTGAGGGGATTTAAGGGAATTCTTACACATATCACTCGTAATTGTTGGATCCTTGCTTGGTTGTATGCACATGGATATGTTTATTACTACATTTGTAGGTTGATGTTTAATAGGTTTAAATGTCCTTTTTACTGTGTATTGTCCATTTTACGCTAAAGTGTGTTATGCGGTGTCTGCTATTCTTCTTTAATTGTAATGTAGTCAGACGACTCAACCGACATGTATGGTTACTAAACTTTTTACCCTCTCAATCTTTTGCCTTTTCTTGGCCGGAGATTCTTCTGAAAGCAGTCTCTCTACCTTCATGTAGGTGTAAGGCTGTCTACATTTCTAACTTCCCCAAACCCTGCTTTTGCCGTATTGGGTACATGATAATGCTAAAATTATACATATTTTTAATGATACTTGTTATTTGCATAAGTGTTTTGTAGGTAAAAATAAAGATTGAACAAGAATTGGTAAAGAAACGGATCAAAAACAAGTCAAACGGAAAAGAAAGTCAAAACTGCACTAAAGGACAAAACAGGATGGACCTCGTTAGAGGACGACCTCGACAGAGGACTTTGGACCGCGATAGAGGGACATGCACTCAATGGAGTTTTTGGAATTAATTTTCTTATCGTTACGTATGATTTGAGGGCAATACACTCAATGGAGCTGGTGAAGAATAATATTATTGCTTCTAATGGGGAACATGCTACCCCATCAATAATGGCATGTCGACGAGGGTCATTTCCTTTCCATGGCTATAAAACGAAGACGTAGATGAAGATGAAGAGTGTGCACTGGGGATCCAAAGTTACTTACAACTCCCATTTCTCTTCAGTTTTTGCACCAAAACCACCATCCTTCACAACCCACAAAGCAAGTTTACGTTACCGTAGTCTAGTCACCAAGTTACCATTAACATACGAAAGTTTTCGGTTTCACCTTGGTTACGTTTCACAAACACCAACACTACAACTTTTATTTTCAATCACAAATAGTTCCTAAACACCGCCAAAACATTTACCTAAAGTCTTGTAATGTTTCGTTGATCCATATTCAAGTTACCATTAACGACCTTGAAGCTTTCGACTTTGTTTAAATTCTTGTTCTCAAAACACCAATACCTCCAATTACTTTGTTAGTCATTTAAAGTGTGTTGTAATGTCCATAAGGTTACTTTGTTAATTCTTGTGCATTCGCTTACAACAAGTTTACGAAAGTAAACATGGTTCCATTTGTAAAATATTTCCATGTAAAAGTTGTGTTATAATAGTTGTTATATATTGGGTTTTGATAGTTCTATGTCCATGAAAAGAATCATGAAGTTTCGTTTCTATTCATTCATACGCATGTAAGCATGCGTTGTTTTCTCGCAAGGTTTTCGAAATAGTCTACGGAGTGATTACTAAGATTTCTAGTTAATTCAAGTAGTTAGATAGCTGGACTGGGATTTAGTCTAGTTATGTTAAGAAATATAAGCATTTTTAGTTACAACAATAGCTATTTTGAGTGACATAAAATAGTGAGTTTGATGCATATTTAAAGTAGTAGAACATAAAGTTGCAGAATAGTTTCTCAAAGAAGAAAGAATGGTGTCTCATACTTATGTTGACTCCAAAAAGTCAATGTGACAACATTAAGTTAAGTCTTATTTCATACAACTCATTCTCTACGTATTTAGCTTAATAATTAGATCCGTGACAACCCAATTATAAAATAAATTTGGTATAGATGTTAGAGATTAAAGTTTTCAAATGGATCACAAGTAGCTAATAAGCGACGTGACAACTCGGTCACACAACCCACACTTTTCTAGATTAAACATAATACTTTTATTAAGATTGATATAGAAACGCTTTCTCTGTGTTCGATCCTGGACTTACTGGTAACTATATTGTAAACAACAAGGTACACTGCCTGTGTGTAATAGTCTAGATATTAGTATAGCCTAGTTTTATAAATTTAAAACTTGGTTGATTTTCATGAGCAAAAAGATTAAATAAAAGTAGAGAGAAAATTACACATCAGTACCGTTGTTGTTATTGTTGTTGTATGTAATTTGTTGTCAATACATTATAATTTTTAATATGAAGATATTTGTAAAGATGAATATTAATGGTAGATATATAATTAAAAATTAAGAGTTAGAATACAATCGAACATTTTTCATATTATAAGGTTACAAAAATAATATGTAACAAAAGAGATAACATAGGGCTTAATTTGAAAAATAGTTTTTTAAAAATAATGAAAAAGTAATTATGACATCATAAATTTGTAAAAAAATAGCTTAAGAGAAAATATTAGCATGCCACATAGGAAAAAAAGTTCTAGAAATAATTTTGTTTTATTTATATAAGAGATATATATTGAGAAAGAAAAAAACAAACAAATCTTAGGAGCCGTTGGTAAAAGAAAAGAGAAGAGATGAGGTGGAGGGGGTTGCATGTGACAAACTGTTAGAAATATAATTTTTAGTAGTTGATTTGTATTTTTATAATGCTTTATACTTGTTTGTATTTTCATAAGTATGGAAGGGAGACAAGTGTAAATTGTATAGAAGTATATAAAGCCCCCTCCATAGCTTAGTATTATAACCTTAACACATTTCATGCAATCCAATATTTCAACACACACACACTTTCTCTCTCGGCGTATTACACATACTTACACACACGAACTCCATTAACACACACTAAAACACGTACTTAAGCTCATTTATCATCTTTACAGTTGGTATCAGAGCAAAATCAGTCAATCTGAACGAACCAGAATCAAAATTGAAGATGAATTTGTTCTTAATTTTGATGTTTTTGAGATGTTCATTCATATATCCATTTGCCGAGATTACTGTGCAATCATTTACAGCATAATTCTGTGTGTTTTTCTTCAAAGTTTGTTCACCGATCGTCTAGGATTTTGATTATAATCATTCTGTATCAAAATTAGAGTTCAATTCCATCATGTAAGTGCACGTCTATGTCAATAGCAGTTTAGATAGTTTGGACTTATATTGTAATATGTCTTTGTCATTGTAATTGTCACTAATGAACTTTGTATTATGCATAGAATACTAGATTAAGTTTGAGTATTGAATGTATAATTAATCTGCTTGAGAGGGATTACGACCTCGTAATTCCAGGGACAATTACGAGGTGGACATAGGAAATACGACCCCGTATTTACTGGGCCTGAAATACGACCTGGTCGTGCTGAAACCTTTGG
Organism: Erigeron canadensis; assembly: GCF_010389155.1. Taxonomy (NCBI): domain Eukaryota; kingdom Viridiplantae; phylum Streptophyta; class Magnoliopsida; order Asterales; family Asteraceae; genus Erigeron; species Erigeron canadensis. Next base: position 21,139,244 of record NC_057765.1, read on the forward strand.
GAGGTTTTCCTATAAATACCAGAACCCTAACAGTGATTAGGGTCGAACATTTGTCGAATTATCAAGCATATTTGTGCAGGTTAGTAGGTCAAAGGTCGTTCCGCTAGCCCGAAGAAGACCTGCGAGGCAACAGGTGATCTAGGGGCTTTCGTTGTGAATCACCACGTTATAGAGAGGGATTCCACACCTCTGGATAATGGGATCAAACTATTAACGATCCGCGTCAAGGGGACTTACAAGTGGTATCAGGGCCTCTTGGTTTCATACCGGAAGGTTATAGTTTGTTGGTGATAGACAACATTGATTTAGGGTCGTTTAGACGTGATTCTTTCACGAGTTTACGACCGGAAATCTTGTTCGAGGTATATCTTGGTGTTTGCAGCTGTCGAAAGTGTGTTTTTGGCTTTTAGGGTTTCGAATTCAAAAGAATCATCGAACTAGCATCGTTTACGACCTCGCAGGCTCGTATTACCTTATCCAACTCGTATTTCTACTTGGGAAACTAATTGTGACCTCGCTAGTTCAATTGCAACCTCGTATATCGTTTGCGACCTCGTGAGCTCAATTACGACCTCACCAGTTCAATTACGACCTCGATATCTAATTGCGACCTCGTATTCTTGGACCTCGTGAACTTTACGACCTCGTTTATTTTTAAGAAGTTCGTGAACTTTACTAGCTTTAAGAAAATGACGTCATAGTTACCCGCAAATTATCAAGCGTTGCTAAATCAAATGATTCTGATGGATCATGAAACCGGTGTTATGCTTGAAATTTCAATTACCGATATCTTGAAAACCCAGGATCTTGACATCTCAGGATCTTGACACAGCGGAACATTCGGAAGATATACTAACGTATTGTTACACATGTTATTATTATTTCCTCTTGAGTCAAACATGCAGGATCAATGATAATCAATATCACATATGGGAAATACCTCTAACGGTACAAAATCAATCATACAAGCAAAGAATCTCTTCAACACGCAAAGAAGACTTAGTCCTCCAACATAATCGGACTTTGATATGTGAAAATCTAGTTAAATTAAAATCCTATAAATACTCCGAATCGTTTACCACACACAATTGGGCAGTGGACCCGTTCGTATGTAATATAAATTTAAGTAAGTAAAGGTTCGTTCCACGGAGACTAATAAGAGTTAGCGAGTTTTAAGTAATTTAGAAAGAGTTTGGTTTTTAAAGACACCACGTCATCTTGGATTTTGAAGAAGTTAGTTAATTAATAAAATTAGTAATTCCGAAGAATTAAACGAAAAGAGATTTGTTTTAAATCAAATAGGATGAGAAGATCATCCACTTCGACTCCATGATACACATTATTTAGGTTGCATATAATTGAAGAACCAATTCAAATATGTTGATTTTATAACCGAGAACTAATAAAGACTCACCCCGTACCCGTCAAGTTCGTTACTTTATTAAATTCCCTTAATTAACTAGTTCCATTACTAAGACTGGTACCCCAAGACGCCTTTCATAACTTTCCTAGCCAATTAGTTGTTTTGGTTATTTAGATAACAATTGTGTCTATTGATTGTACCCAACCATTAACCCGTTAACCCTTATTAACAATCAATTACTTCCTACCGTACCCGTCATAGAAACAATTGCTTCTAACCAAGCAATCAAAATAACTTCTACACAACCTAGTTACCACTGAAGTTATGCAAAAACTATCCGCAATTGAGAGTTAAATAACAAAGAATTAATAAGCTAAGATTACGACACAACGTTAAATTCAAAAGATTTATGCAACCATAATTCAATGTATCACTTCATCTCAGTGGATAACGAATTATTTAGCTACTCATAATCAAAAACAAACCACAATGAGTAAAAATATAGAAGAACATATTGTACCAATGTGTAGAAAACAAGTAAACGCTAAGAAAATCGACAACCGAATGCCTTGAAGATCACGAACAACCCTTAGACCTTGATGGACGAAAAAGCTGCTGAGAATACCCCCAAAGAACCCTAAAGTCAACTAGAAGTGATTGTGTATCGAATGGGAGGGTTTTGGTGTTGTATTTATAGTGAAATCTCAAAGGGTTTTCAGCCGACCTAGTTTATGCACCGCACAAGGAATCTGTGCACCGCACAAACTAGAGTTTCCATATTTTGGGCACCCGTTATGCACCGCACAAATTAGCTGTGCACCGCACAAACTTTACTTATGAACAGTAATTGCCCGTTATGCACCGCATGCCATTTTTATGCCCCGCACAGGAACTTTTGCCAAATTTTCTGATCAAAATTACATATTTCCATGCGCCGCATACCACTTCTATGCGCCGCTTAAAGCTTTGAAACTCACAAAACTTGTATTTTTCATTCGGTCTTCACTCGAACTCGTCCAAGAACCATCTTAATGCATCTTTTGACCTTCCAAATGCCATTTCTAACCATTGTACCTGTTCTAAGCCTGAATTCACTAACAATACCATCAAAGCATCGAATATACATATAATTTGCACATAATTAAGCTTAAAACGACTTATAAATGATATGGAAATATGCATATAAATGGATATATCAAATCCCCCCATACTTAAGCCTTGATTGTCCTCAAGAAAATTCAGATTTCAAAACATTCATTCCCTTGGTACTTATTTGAAAAATATGACATTATTCCAAAAAGAAACAAAACCATAAGAAAAGTCAAGCAGTTTAATCTTAAATGAAAAATTGAAATGTTTGACAATACTTGAATGATCCATAAGCCTAGAAAACACGACTAAGCACTTTAATCAAATGAAAGAAGAATATCTCAACTAACTTTCTCCAACTAACAAACTATTGGGTTGAAATATTGTATCAATCACTCGAAGCCTAGTCGTGATGCATATATTTTAACCATAGGCTTGTAATAGAATCATCCCTATGTCGCCATGGCGCTAGCACCATATAACGTCTATCAAAAGAGGTAATAAACACGGCTATAACGTACTATTCTGATGGCTTACAAAGGTCATTAACAAGGTGTATGGAAATTTAGGGATATAATTGGTGTTAACAGGAAATAACACAATAATTAACAAAGTTTTTACATATAGTCTAGTCCAACACAACCCATATCATTAGTTGCCATCTATCCATAACCCATAAGACGTTATCCTGACACTACTCCCCCAATAGACCGATTAAAACCGACACCATTGTGGTGTATTATCTTCAAACGACTTCCAACCACCTAATCTTACCCATATTGACTTTAACAAACATTTCCAACTTCAAATGAAGATTATAATCAATCAAAGAACACTTTGTTGGATTAAACTTATGTACCAACTCTACATTGATTTGCCAAAGATGAGGGAAATACCAAATGACAGTCCAAGTTCTTTTTCTCTATTTTTTCTGTTTTTCATTCTTTTCATTCTCTTTTCTTTTTAATGAACTACTTTTACCCTGTCTAATTGGTATCCCCTTTTTACAACTTTGAAATTTGTTGACAAATCATAACTAATACTAATTAGAACAATCTAGACTTGATCCATAATCATGACGACATCAATTTACCCCCATTAGAGAATACATCAATCCTACACAACTAAGACAATCCAAACCACCCAACTAGTATAGGCAACTAATGATCAACCAAGGATTTTGACTATCGGTATGGCGAGGAAAGGTTACATATTTAAGTGGATTTAAACACAAACGAAAAAGTGAGGCTCAACAAGTTTTCTAAGTGTATCTTGCACTAAAAATGAGTGCAAACAAAGGTTAAACAAGGGATATTCACTAACCAATGTGATTAGCTACTAAAACACATGCATACGAACATGGTTAAACAATGATAAACATAACAAATGGTGAATAAACAAAGAAAAAGGGTTTAATCCTAAATTTACCTCTTTATCATCTAGCAAACTACGGGACGATCAACTAAGACAAGTTCTAGAATCAACGCAATCACCGGCACACTCATATCAAAGAAAGAAATGGAAGTGGAATAAATTAACCTCAAACTTGCACATCATAGTTCAAAGCTCTAAAAGAGACTCTTACTTCTGGATAAATCCAAAAGCCTATGAGAGGGACAAATTTACAAGGCAACTAAACCAAAACCGTAACACCTATCAAATCTATAAATGAATCAAAATCTCACATATTTGGTGTTTTGGGATAGAAGTGTGCTAGTCATGTAATCAATCCCGAATGGATTTGCCTTAACCATCATTCAAAACACATTTCACAATTTAAAACAGTTTTACCAAAGGGAATATAGTTTAATTACTTACTAGTATGATTAAATCTAAGTAACAAAGTAATTCAACTATAAGGACAAACAAGCAAAAGTTCAAAAATTTACCCACAATAACCCGGCTTTTCTTATTGACCTCTCCCCCCACACTTGAATTGTACAATGCCCTCAATGTACAATGAACTAATAAAAACTATGGGAAATAGGAAAAAGAAAATAAAATAGTAAAAGAAAGTGAAACTTCTCGGGTTTAATGCGCATGCTCCAAATGCTCGGTTGATCCTAAAGATAAAATAAGTGCAAACTGTATCTCAACCGCATTTTAAATCCTTTCTTATAGCTCTAACAAGCACTCAACAAACACATCAAACATATCAACATAAAAAGAAAAACTAAAAATAATACTAAAAATCTAAATGCGAAAAATAAACAAACTAAACTAAAAATCAAAAATCTTTTTGTATTTTTTTATTTTTCAATTTTTTTGGATTTTTAAAATTAATCAAAATTAAATAACATTTAAACTAGACAAAAGAAATTAAAAAAAAATTTTTTTTACCTAACCTCGGGTTGCCTCCCGGGAAGCGCTTAACTTATTAACGAGTCGTTAGCTAGACTCAATCCTACAATCACCATGGTTGGGTCTTAATTGCCCCCACACTTAAAATGTCGGGCGGTTTACGCGAATAAGGTGAATAAAATGTGAATCTAATCTTAATCATTACCCAAACCATTTCTTTCACCATATCAAAATTCCATTTCAAGATGTCAAGATTATTTGTTTCCTTTTAATAATTCATCTTAAAAATCCAACCTTTCATACGAACATACAAAATTTCAAGACTTTTGTTATGGCACAGAATCTTCAAGTAATTCATGTCAAGGCTTATATCCGTCCATTCAAAAGGGTCGAGAGCTAAAGGATCCGGAGCTAGCTTAAAGAATAAGAAATAATGCATGAAATTACTACTAGCCCTTAAATTAACCAATTCAATGCTTCCAAAACTATTTAAAGCATAAGAGGTTAGAAAGCTCCCTGAATAACCATGCTTGGGTTGCAAATCATCTTGACTAGTGCCATGATCTTCCTTATCTGGCTCCTTCTTTCGTGCCATGACCTTCCTTATAGATGTCAGCGGCTTTGGCACTTCTACAAACAAATGAAAAGAAAGCATTTTAGTATATAATAAATCAATTAAATTCGAATGTTTACCTGAATGAGTGGGAATTAAATTCTCTTCGGCTTTCTTTGGTAGGATCATAGACTCCCCCACACTTGAAGTGTTGGGTGGTCTAAACTTGAAAAGTGAGAAACCCTCGAGCAAGACATTGGATTTCTCCCAAATGACGTCTCCCGTATCTCCATTATTAGCTTCAATGACGGGTGAAAAATTCCTTATGGTGGATATAAGCTTGCTTCCCATGGTTGGAGTAGTCACTATCTTTTCATCCCATATGATTTCAAGCTCTTCTTCCCCTTCACCTTCATCCCAAACGACTTCACTTTTTTTCTCCAATTCCACATCAACACGATCACTTCCATGCTCATTGCTTGACTCGTGCGGTTCCTTCATGTCTTTCAAAATAGAGTTAGTAGTACCTGGAACACAAATAGAAATAGAAATCACCTCACCAGAAAGTGAAGTAAAATATTCCTCACAAACAATGTCATTAAAATCCTCAGCGCTCATGGAAGGTATCTCGTGTGTCTCAAAATCATGCTCCTCATCCACGTTATCCTCATGCTCATCGCTAATGGATAATAACTCGTGTGATTCAGATGGCGACATTTGATGATCTTCCCATGTTTCGTCCTCTTCCGGTTGAGCATATTTTTCCATATACCTAAATATGTCATATACATTCATCGAGGAGAATTCATCACCAAGTATTTCCCTTGTTTCGTCATCCAAAGCACGACAATATATCGAAACAATTTGACAAATTTTAAGGTACTTATCCAACTTATCAACTATTCCTTTTAACCTCAACCAAGCTTCCTCATAAGTTTCATCAGAAAACTGCTCAAAGTACCGAAGCTCGTCAGGATATTATTCCTCGGATTTATAAGCTTGATATGCCATTAGTGTCACTAAATCTGCAAAATAGACACTAGCACAACCCGTGAAAAGCAAAGATGGTAAACAAAGTAAACTAAATAAAACTAAAAATAAAAATTAAGACTAAACTAAGCTAAACTAATAAAGCAAGTAACTTTCTTGTAATAATACGAAAAAGGATCAAACTACAAAATCTCAAACTAAACTCTTAAAATCAGTCCCCGGCAGCGGCACCAAAAACTTGATGTGTGAAAATCTAGTTAAATTAAAATCCTATAAATACTCCGAATCATTTACCACACACAATCGGGCAGTGGACCCGTTCGTATGTAATATAGATTTAAGTAAGTAAAGGTTCGTTCCACGGAGACTAATAAGAGTTAGCGAGTTTTAAGTAATTTATAAAGAGTTTGGTTCTTAAAGACACCACGTCATCTTGGATTTTCAAGAAGTTAGTTAATTGATAAAATTAGTAATTCCGAAGAATTAAACGAAAAGAGATTTGTTTTAAATCAAATAGGATGAGAAGATCATCCACTTCGACTCCATGATACACATTATTTAGGTTGCATATAATTGAAGAACCAATTCAATTATGTTAATTTTATAATCGAGAACTAACAAAGACTCACCCCGTACCCGTCAAGTTCGTTACTTTATTAAATTCCCTTAATTAACTAGTTCCATTACTAAGACCGGTACCCCAAGACGCCTTTCATAACTTTCCTAGCCAATTAATTGTTTTGGTTATTTAGATAACAATTGTGTCTATTGATTGTACCCAACCATTAACCCGTTAACCCTTATTAACCATCAATTACTTCCTACCGTACCCGTCATCGAAACAATTGCTTCTAACCAAGCAATCAAAATAACTTCTACACAACCTAGTTATCACTGAAGTTATGCAAAAACTATCCACAATTGAGAGTTAAATAACAAAGAATTAATAAGCTAAGATTACGACACAACGTTAAATCAAATCAACTTGAATTCAATAGATTTATGCAACCATTATTCAATGTATCACTTCATCTCAGTGGATGACGAATTATTTAGCTACTTATAATCAAAAACAAAGCACAAAGAGTAAAAATATAGAAGAACATATTGTACCAATGTGTAGAAAACAAGTAAACGCTAAGAAAATTGACAACCGAATGCCTTGAAGATCACGAACAACCCTTAGACCTTGATGGACGAAAAAGCTGCTGAGAATACCCCCAAAGAACCCTAAAGTCGACTAGAAGTGATTGTGTATCAAATGGGAGGGTTTTGGTCTTGTATTTATAGTGAAATCTCAAAGGGTCTTCAACCGACCTAGTTTATGCACCACACAAGGAATCTGTGCACCACACAAACTAGAGTTTCCATATTTTGGGCACCCGTTATGCACCGCACAAATTAGCTGTGCACCGCACAAACTTTACTGATGAACAGTAATTGCCCGTTATGCACTGCATGCCATTTTTATGCCCTGCACAGGAACTTTTGCCAAATTTTCTGATCAAAATTACATATTTCCATGCGCCGCATACCACTTCGATGCGCCGCATAAAGCTTTGAAACTCACAAAACTTGTATTTTTCATTCGGTCTTCACTCGAACTCGTCCAAGAACCATCTTAATGCATCTTTTGACCTTCCAAATGCCATTTCTAACCATTGTACCTATTCTAAGCCTGAATTCACTAACAATACCATCAAAGCATCGAATATACATATTATTTGCACATAATTAAGCTTAAAACGACTTATAAATGATATGGAAATATGCATATAAATGGACATATCAGACTTCAAGTAGAATTCTGCATGAGGAGAAATACAATAATGGTCACTTGATCAGGGAAGATCCTCACCAACGTTCAAGAACTTAAGATACGGAAGATCCCTACAATAGAAGGAGGTTAATCGTGTTGGAGTGTGATCATTTTATTATAAATCGCATGTCCGGGAGTAGTTTAAGCCTACGGGGTCACACGAAATGATACGGTAACTCGATAATATTAATTGATATATTAAAGTAATATATTAATTAGTTTGATCACGAAATTATTAATTAAACATAATTAAAGGGTTAATTGTATTTAAATAATTAAAAGGAGGATTAAAATGTGAAAAATTGGAAAATGGACTTGGGCCCTAAAGCTAAGGGGGGCCGGCCACATTAAGGCTTTGAAAGCCTTGATGTAGCTTATTATCCAAGCTATGTTTAACCTAATTATCCCCTATAAATAGATGCCTTAATTCTAGGTTTTTGTGGTTGTTACACATACTTTTCACATAAGCAATTCTCTCCTTTTTCTCTCCTTTTCTTTGAAGTGGCCAAAATCTCTTTTTCTTTAGGGGATTTTGACTTCAAGTTAAGGGTTTGAACAAAGGGTTGTTCGGTTAAGTGATCGGGGTACTAGCATACATTATTCGGGGTGTCTAGTGTGCGATCGTAGAGGGGTTTTGCTTTAAACCCTAAACATTAATAATAGTCTTATTATTATTATCTTTGTTGGAGCTTGCATAAGGTACACGACTCAATTCTAGTCTTTGTTAATTAATTTGATTGCATATATGTTTCGATTTCTTCCGTTGCGCTTACTCGTGATTATGTATGTTTATGTGCTCATATTCTAACAGTGGTATCACGAGCCACATATGTGATCTATTAATTACAAAGATCAAAACTTGAAGGGGGGTTTAAAGGTTGGTTGATTTTAATTAATTGTTAAATAATTAAAAGGTTGTTTTTTTTTATTTTTAATTAATCAAATCAGATCTTGATTAAATAAAAATTAGGGTTTTTGTTTAATTAAAGTTTTAACCTTGTTCAATGGAGATTGAAACCCTCAAGCAAGTTTTGAATTGCAAATTGACATGATTTATGTGATGAATTGCATGATTATGTGTATCTTAATTATTTAAAGTTGTTAAATAATAGTAAAATCACAAGAAATTCATGCAAACTTAATTGTGATTTTACTGGATATATAGAGATATTTTGCAAAGCATGGTGATCCAATAATTAGGGTTAATTATTAGATAACTATGTGACAATATGAATTTTTCGTCTAAATTTTCTGGTTTGCAATAGTTCACTAAAAAATTCATATCTTTTAATTGGTAATGAGTTAGAAGCCCAAATTTGGCTGTGGGATCTAAGCGCGGGAATTTGCCTATCCAAGAAGGACTTAATTTATCTAGCAAGAATGGTGCTTCGACACCTGAAAAGGTGGAGCGTGTGAAAAGAGTTCCTTATGCTTCGGCTGTGGGATCTATCATGTACGTGGAAAGATGCACTAGACCTGAAGTTGTGTTCGCTCAAAATATTGTTAGCCGATATCAGCAAAATCCCGGAGTGGATCAGTGAACTGCTATGAAAAGTATTCTTAAGTACATGCGGGCTACTAAAGAATTATTCTTGGTGTATGGTTAAAATCCTGATCAAAATTCAAATGGTAATAGAATTTGTGATGTTGGATTTCATGACTGATGAAGATGTTTCAAGATTATCAGTCGAGATACGTCTTCATTTTAAATGAAGACACGATGGAATGCTTTAAGCTAAAAGCAAACCACAGTTGCTATTGATGTGACAGAGTCTGAGTACATTGTCGTCTCAGAGAAGATGACATGAAGGTTGTCTGGATTAGAAAGTTTATTTTTGGATTTATATGATAATCCTCCAATAACACACCTATGGAACTGTACTGTGATACTTCGGGAGCAATTATCATTGCCAATGAACCTGGGGTTCAGAAAGGTGCCAGACATTACCTGAGAAGATATCACTACGTTCGTGAGCAAGGCGAATTGCGTGAAATCAAATTACTCAAAGTTCACACGGATTATAACTTAGCGGATCTTTTTTACAAAGGCATTGTCAATAAGTATGTCGTGGGCATAGGTTATTGCTAAGTTATATCATGTAAATCTGTTATTAGTATTTCGATAATGGGATGTTAAACAATTGTTATTTTCAATAAATGAATTTTTATACGCGGTATAAGTGGTTTCATTTTTATAATAATTGTGTCCTATATTTGCATGTTTAAATCCATAAATATTAGTTGAATATTCTAGATGTCTATTGTCGATTAATTATATGGGAATATAATTAAAGTAAGACAATTGTGAGAGATTGGTGAAAATATTTAAGGAAATATTTTGAAGATAGTGGATCGTACCAAACTCACATGATATTAAAAAGGTGAATATTGGACTTACCCCACAGAACGATTTATCATTTTATGGATCGGCGTCATTAAATGAAATTCGTGAAATGGTTACTTTATTTATCCTTTGACTTGAGATACAAGTGAGTTATGCATGTGTGGATTGCATTTCTTGATATAGTTCCTATCTGTCCTGAACAAGGCAGTAATAAAGGGCTATTTTCAGAAATGTTGAGAAACGACATGGCCAGACACTTGTAGTCAAAACAGGATTTGTTCCTTCAATTTGCAACTGAAGTATGATACCATTTGACGCCCTCATTAATTAATTAAAGATGTTTGCGTGGCCACACCCAAATGAACTAAAGAAGTTGTCTTAACTAATTTGGTAATCTTAATTAATTTTAGAAATAAGAAACATAATCGTTAAATTATGAAATCACATTGATCGATATTCATAATTAACAAGGGTATCTGAACAAAGGGATATTAAAGACTAAATCATTTCAACTTGGCAATTTAAGAATCTATTCTTGAATATTTCCGGGAGCATTAGAGTATTGCTAGACGTCAACCAATGTTATTGCCTTTATAATAACATGCTCAAGTGGGAGCTGTTGGAGTGTGATCATTTTATTATAAATCGCACGTCCGGGAATAGTTAAAGCCTACGGGGTCACATGAAATGACACGGTAACTCGATAATATTAATTGATATATTAAAGTGATATATTAATTAGTTTGATCACAAAATGATTAATTAAACATAATTAAAGGGTTAATTGTATTTAATTAATTAAAAGGAGGATTAAAATGTGAAAATTGGAAAATGGACTTGGGCCCTAAAGCTAAGGGGGCCGGCCACATTAAACCTTTGAAAGCCTTGATGTAGTTTATTTTCCAAGCTATGTTTAACCTAATTATCCCCTATAAATAGAGGGCTTAATTCTAGGTTTTGTGGTTGTTACACATACTTTTCACATAAGCAATTCTCTCTTTTTTCTCTCCTTTTTTTTGAAGTGGCCGAAATCTCTTTTTCTTTAGGGGATTTCGACTTCAAGTTAAGGGTTTGAGAAAAGGGTTGTTCGGTTAAGTGATCGGGGTACTAGCATACCTTATTCGGGGTGTCTAGTGTGCAATGGTAGAGGTGTTTTGCTTTAAACCCTAAGCATTAATAATAACCTTATTATTATTATCTTTATTGAAGCTTGCATAAGGTACACGACTCAATTTTAGTCTTTGTTAATTAATTTGATTGCATATATGTTTCGATTTCTTCCGTTGCGCTTACTCGTGATTATGTGCTCATATTCTAACAGATCGATCCTAGGCACTTACTATCATCTGCTATAATTCACTTGTCCTCACACACACTGCATATTACTTTCTTCGCTGCTTATACACTTAGAAAGATCGATCCACCAACTTCCACCCTTTGTAATCATTTCAATACAAATCAATAAAGAACAAGGCAGGAACGATTGATTCCTCCCGGGGATTTTATGCCGGCGATCCTCTAAGGATTAAGGGCTTTTCCTCGTCAACAAGTATCGGTGTTATTGCTCTTTACTCTTTATTTTACGCATTACTTATTTGATTCTTGCTTGATATCTTGTTTATCTTAACATATTTTGCATCATTTACATTAGTTTGCGATTATCTTAACCTTTTTTATTGTTTAGTCGACATAATCTATTGTAAAAAGTCTTTCTTAACAACGCATCTTTGCAACTCAACACATTTTACAAGTACACAACTTCACGAACGAAAGTTTGGTTACTTAATTAATCTTAGTCTTCGACGTAGATTATCTTAAGTGATTTTCGACCAAAACAATTTGGCGCCCACCATGGGGCAAAAGGTGCATTCAATTATTTAAAACCCAGATCTACAATTCAGAAAAACTATTTTTCTCAAATTAATTCCGATAATGTCAACCTAACCAACTAACTCTTCGCAAACTACTCCTGCGATTTCTTCTTCTATGACTGGTATTGCTTTAGGAATCAATTACCATTAGAAAGCAAGGACAACACGACTCGTCCTAATCAAAGCAAGGATAAGGCACCTGCTGATCAAACGAATGAATTTCGCATTATTGATGAAACTCCAACAGAAACTCAAAACATTGAAACAGGGCGAGCGGAACCATCAGACTTTGAACAAGCCTATTCAGATGCACCTAACTTGTTTGAAATTTTGCAGAAACTTACTAAAATGGTTGAAGCAAATCAGGAATTTACTCAACTACAATTTAAAATATTGGAGTCCAGGATCACAGAAAATGGGCCCCCGATAACTCGAAGAAATTTGTTTGCAACTTCAGTATCATTTGCACTTCCTGGATTTGCGCCATTCAGCACAACGGTCCCAACTGCATCTTGAAATTTTGGGAGTAATATCCCACAAAATACACAGGCTGCAGGGACATCTGCTAATGCAGGATCAGGTTTACCTAATGAGAATAATTTTACTAGATCATTCAGTTATACTAACCCATTGCAGGAACAAGGAACAAATGAATATATCATAAGAGAATTTCAGAAAATTAAGGAAATGATCTCAAGTGTTCCTGGATTTTTCAATCCAATTCCAGAAGTCAATCCTGCTTCTTATCTCATCAATAGATCTGGAGATAGGATTGCAAAAGTGTAAATTCCAAAGAATTTCCAAGTGCCAAACATGAAGCCATACGACGGAATTGCTAATCTACAGGAACATATCGCATTGTATTTGGAGAAAATGGAGACTGTGCCCATTCCCTACAACCTAAAGGAAGCATGCTTGTGCAGAAGCTTTGGTTCCACATTATCTGGCCTAGCCTTAAAATGGCTGCAGAGTTTGCCCCTCGATCCATACACTCTTTTGCTGATTTAACTAATTTAGTTTACAGTCAATTTTCATGCAGTAGAACTTTTGAGAAATTAACTGACGACTTACATAAGATGACTCAAAAACAACATGAATCACTTAGAGATTTTATGACTAGGTTTACTAAAGAATCCCTTAATATTCCTAAGTTAGATATGTTAACTGCTATTCAAGCTTTGCAGAGAGGTCTCCATCAGGGATCCAAGTTCTAAAAGTATCTCATCATGACACCATGCAGAAACTTGGATGAAGCAAAAGCAAGAGCAGCAAGGTTCATCAGACTTGAAGAAAATGAACTGACAACAGCAAAACTGGAAGCTTTGTCTTATGATCGACCGAATAGCAAGACTGAGACTCCAGTCTTCAAGCCAAGGAATAAACCATATACAAGACATGTTCAGAATCAAATTGGTATTGTTGAAGAAGAAGAAAGGGTTGAGAACCCTGCACTATCAACATATTGCTTCACTGTTGGCATACCTGGATTGATAATGGCCTTGAGAACCTTGGAGATAAGGTCAGATGGCCACAAAAGAAAAATAATGATGGCTACTTCAAGAAGAAGGATACCAGCCAATGGTGTGCCTACCACGAAGACTTTGGTCACATCACTGAAGATTGCAAAATGTTAAGAAGAGAAATTTGCATACTCTTATCCAAAGGGTATTTGACAGAGTTGATGGGAAGAAAGAAGGCTAAAGATGTTGAAGGCATGGATCTCACCAAGCCGAAACCTGCCCAAAAAGCGGATTCTCCACCAGCAAATGCTAAAGGAATACACACTTACTGGTGGGTCAGAAGTTTGTGGAACTAGTTATTCAGCAACCAAAAAATTTGCAAAGCAAAATAAGGTAGTAAAAAGGGAGAAGAATGTGAAGAAGGCTTCTATTTCGAACTTAGATACTATCTCCTTTGAAGATGACGACTTTGATGACATTATAAAGCCAAATCATGATGTTTTGGTCGTTACTCTCTTTATTGCTAACCACTATCTTCGCAGGATTTTGATAGATAATGGAAGCTCTGTGAATATAATCAAATTGGAAACATTAAAGAGAATGGATATTTCTGAAGATAACATTATTGGCAAAATATCTCCACTAATTGGTTTCAGTGGAGAAACCAAATATATTGTAGGAGAGATCAAATTGCCAGTATATGTGGAAGGACTGAACTCCATGCAGAAATTTTGTGTGGTGGATGTTCTCCCAGGTTGCAATATAATCCTAGGAAGACCATGGATTCATGAAATGAGGGCAGTACCATCGACATACCACCAATGTGGCAAGATTCCAACACCTTGGGGGGTGGTTACTGTCAAAGGTGATCAACAAGAGGTAAAGGAATGTTATACATCAAGCATGAAGTCAGCAGCAAAGCCTACTGCCCAATAGCAATTACAGAAAAGGATCTTCGATGTTGGTGAACCAGAAGAGCAAGATGTCAAAGAAGTTTTTTTAATACCAGAAGATCCTAATATTAAATTATTGTTAGGGGCAAATATCTCAAAAGAATTAGAAGTCAAATTTACTGACTTTCTAAAGAAAAGAATGAAGACTTTTGCTTGGAAACAAGAAGATATGACAGGGATATCAAAGGATGAGATCACTCAAAAGCTTGGAATTGACAAAAGTTTTAAGCTTATCCAACAGAAAAAGAAGAAAGTTCGCTCCTGAGAGACATGCCATTATTCAAGAAGACGTGGAAAGGCTACTAAAAGCAAAGATGACCAGGGAAGTAAAATTTCCTGAATGACTAGCCAACATAGATGTGGTGCAGAAAAAGAATGGGAAATGGAGAGTTTGTGTAGATTTTACCGATCTAAACAAAGCTTGCCCAAAAGATCCATTTCCTCTGCCTCACATAGATGCAATGGTCGATGCTACTTCTGGACATGAAATGCTCACATTTATGGACGCTTATTCAGGGTTTCAACAAATACAAATGGAACCTGAAGATCAGGAAGCCACAGCCTTTATGACGCCAACAGGTATTTATTGTTATATTGCAATGCATTTTGGTCTTAAAAATGCAGGTGCAACATATCAAAGGTTGGTCAATATGATGTTCAAAGACCAACTAGGGGATAAAATGGAAGTATACATAGACGATATGGTGGTCAAGTCAAAGAAAGCTGAAGATCACTTGAAAGATCTTGAAGTGGCCTTCCAGGATATATGGTCACCAAGAGAGGAATCGAAGCAAGTCCATAGCAGATCAAAGCCATTATGAATTTGAAGTCTCCTTCGAATGCCAAGGATGTTCAAAGATTGACAGGAAGATTGGCAGCGTTGAATAGATTCATTTCAAGATCTTCAGATAGATGCAAAGATCTTTATGATATTCTAAGGAAAAATAAAAGCTTCGAGTGGGGAGAAAAACAGGAAGAAGCCTTCCAGGAATTGAAGAAATATCTTTCCACTCCTCCACTATTGGTAAAGCCTGAAGATGAAGAGCCTTTATATCTTTATATGGCAGTATCTTCAACTTCAGTCAGTGCAGTACTGGTAAAGGAAACAGAAGGTCAGCAAAATCCTATTTATTACGTGAGCAAAAGTTTAATTGATGCTGAAACTTGGTACTCTCATCTCGAAAAACTTATACTTGCATTGGTAATGGCATCCACTAAGCTTAGGCATTACTTTGAAACACATGCTATACATATTAGGACTAATTACCCTATAAAATGTGTCCTAAGAAAGCCTGAAGTATCTGGTAGGATGGCTAAGTGGTCTGTTAAATTAAGCACTTTTAATTTAATCTATGAACCTAGGACTGCCATAAAATCACAGGCCTTGTTATGGGTGAAATTTTAGGTTTTATTATCTTGGGACCTCAATATCATGGACCTTCAGGATCTTGACACACCTTGACGAATTACTAACGATAAACTTCATGTATTGTTTCTATGAGAATATTAAGCAGGTAACTTGATATTTATCACAAGGGAAATATCTCTAACGGTACAAAAGAGATTCAACACATGTCTTATTTGACAACACGCAAAGAAGACTTAGTCCAGCATCATAATCGGACTTCGAGAGGAATTCAGCATGAGGAGAATATCTTCAAACGACTACAATATTAGTCAAGATATGCTCCAACGTTCACCAGATGAAGACTAGGAAGATCCCTGTAATTTCAGAAAATTAGTTACTAGGCTACTCTATATAAACGAGGACCTGATCGATCATAGGATATACAATGTTACACACACTCACATATTTACTTGCTTATTTTCTCTGCTCATACTTGTAAACAACCATACACTTTTCTTTACTTAGAAAGATCGATCAAGTCGCTCTATCATTGTAACCAATTTACACCATTAATAAAAGAACAAGGCAGGGACGATTGCTTCCTCCCGGGGTTTTTATGCCGGCAATCCATAAAGGATTAAGGGCTTTTCCTCGATAACAATTCTCGATGTTCTTTGTTCCTTTCTCTTTATTTTCCGCATTTATTTACGTTTATCCTTCTTTATCTTGCTTAATCTATCTTATATTTGATTAAATAGTTATTTGCGAAATCTTTTGACTACCTTCTTTTGTTTAAGTCGACATAATCTTGATTTATCATACTTATTTTAAACGCATCTTTGAATCTAAACCAATTTTACAAGCCCTTAACCTCACGAACGAAAGTTTGGTTACATAATTGATCTAAGTATTCAAGGTTGATTATCTTGGATAATTTTTGACCAAAACAGGCCTTAGCAGACTTTGTGACTGATTTTAGTACCGATTTGCAATCTGATGTAGACTTAGAAGTCAAAATGCTAGAAGAATCCATTGAAAAATGGACTTTACATACTGATGGTGCAGCTAACATTAAAGGAATAGGGTTAGGTATCGTACTAAAATCGCCACAGGGGGATATCATACCCCAGGCAGTCAATTGTCATTTTATAGCTACTAATAATGAAGTAGAGTACGAGGCTTTAATCTCTGGCATGCGATTGGCTAAAGATATGAACATTAGAAATCTTAAAGTATATGTAGATTCATTACTTTTAGCTAATCATTTCAATGGGACATACGCTGCGAAAGGTGAAAAACTGATACAATATCTAGAAATTGTCAAAAAATTGGCAGAAAATTTCGATTTATTCGAAATAGAACAAGTTCCTAGAGAGGAAAATACTGAAGCTGATGCCTTGGCTAATCTAGGATCTACACTTAAGATGTCTCCAGAAACTAGAATTCCTATAGTTCACATTTTGCAACCTTCTATAGGATGAGAATCAATAAAGATATTAGCTATTCAAGATACAAACGTAGACCAGCTTGAAAATAATCAAAATTCTTGGACTACACCCATAATAGAATATCTAAACACTGGGACAATCCCTAAGGATGAACACCCAAAGAATTTTCGCATGAAAACTGCACATTATTCTATGATAAATGGTACTTTGTATAGAAGATCACTTGCAGGACCATATCTTAGATGTTTAGAACATCCTGAGACTACTGAGGTTCTCAAAGATATCCATGAAGGTGAATGTGGAAACCATACCGCATGAAGATCTTTATACTCCAAGATCTTGAGAACAAGTTATTATTGGCCAACTATGAAACACAATACTGAAGAATACTCGAAGAAATGTGATGCATGCTAACGACATAGCAACATTTATCATCAACCGACAAAACCTATGCATCCAATTCTTTCACCTTGGCCATTCATGAAGTGAGGAATGGATATTGTCGGACCAATGACAGAATCTTCAGTAGGAAAGAAATACTTTCTGGCCATGACTGATTACTTCTCTAAATGGATTGAAGCAGAAGCATATGCCAAGATCCAAGAAGCTCATGTTATATCTTTCATCAAGAAAAACATATTAACACGATTTGGAGTTCCCGCTGAGATAATCTGTGACAATGGATCACAATTTATTGGCAAAAGGACAACTAATTTTTGCGAAACTTGGGGAATTAAAATGATCACCTCTACTCTTGTACATCCTCAAGCTAACGGACAAGAAGAGTCAAGCAATAAGATCATCATGAACAATCTCAAGAAAAGACTGGTGCAAGCTAAAGGAAAATGGGCAGAAGAACTTCCATTTGTCTTATGGGCTGATTGAACCACTTCGAAAACGGCCACTGGACAAACGCCATTTTCACTTGTCTTTGGAACTGAAACAGTATTACCCACCAAAATGGATTTACCCACAGCAAGGGTAAGCTTATTAACTTATGAGAAAAACAAGGAATTGTTGCTTGAAGATCTTGAAGCTGTAGCTGAACTACGAGAAAGAACCAAGATAAGAATAGCAGCTTATCAACAGCGAATCGCTAAGCCTTATAATAAAAATATAAGAATTAGAAGATTTCAAATTGGAGATCTAGTTCTCAAAAAGGTTCTAACTAAACCTGATGGTAAGTTGAACCCAAAATGGGAAGGTCCTTACTTAATAGAAGGAGAAGTTGGGAAAGGATCTTATTGGCTTCAAACATTGAAAGGTACACTAGTCCCAAGAGAATGGAACGCTATCCATCTCAAAACTTATCATATGTAGTTTACTTTGTCTTTCAACAAACTCGAGTAAGCTTCCTTACCTTTGAGTTTTCTATTTCTTTGTCATATATTATTTTCTTCAAAATAATGATACTGACTTGAGCGTCGGAGTGGCGTTAGCCAAAAGGCTAATGCCAGTTTCAAAAGAATCTTTGGTTTTTATAGGTTCAATAAGACGAATCTATATCAACAATCATATGTACAAGAACATGCGACAAGGTTCGGCTCTAACGCCTACATTTGGTTAAAGGTCTTCACCTTTTCATTATGGAATTTCTACTGGACGGCTCTAGCGCCAACTATTGGTTAAAGGCATACACCTTTCTTAAATCGCTCGGGTCGCACAAATTAATTAGATGGTTGAAGGGTTAAATTCCAAGGTCATCGAAATTAATTCTGTTGGTTATCAATGTTACCATTGATCTCCCGATTTGGCTAACCACGCCATCATTGTCCAATGAACATTCGAAATGGGCTAGCCACGCCTCTTAAGTAATTTCAAGATGTTAAGACACCCTTAATATCTTGAACAACAGTGTTCTTACGAAATAAATTGAAATTGAGAATGTCCCTTCTTAATTTTAATTCCTAACAAGATCTTATTCGATTCCAAACCTATGTATTATTTTAATGCAAGCATAAGTGGAAATCAACAGTTATTAAACATACTGCAGAGCAAAGATCATAGCCATCAAGTGGGATCTTAATCGCTCACACAAGGTGCATATATCTTATCTTTAATCACTGTGTTGATTTGACTACTTACTGAATTTATTGTCTAGTAAGTCAAAAATCATGATTACCCGACAAACAGTGCAGTAATATTAATTACTCATTTTACTATTTTACCCTCATTAACAGTTTTGGTTTTTTAAACAAAAATCAAAATGGATCGAAAGACTAATGTTCATTCAAAAAGGAATTTACATCAAACTACTCAAAAGCAGTTTTTTACAACCGTGATTGATCACTCCGGATCAATCTCGCCCCTCCTAGTACATTGTTTCTCTACGAAGCACTACCCCTAATGATTCCTATTACTAAAGATCAGGGTTGATTCTCTTCAACTCGTCGAGAATAGACCTCATTTTTGCCATCTCTTCTCTAGCAACTCTAAGCTCTTCTTGTGTGGCATCGAGAGTGTGGTCCAAAATCTTGATTCTTGCTTTCAAACCCTTATTGACCTCTGAACTCATTTCTTGCTCGGTCTTCGCACATTTTTTGTGTGATTCGAGCAGATTCTCTAAAGACTTGATGATATCATCATCTAGTTTGTCCTTTGCGATTTGTTGATCTTCGAGGTCGGCAAGAGACTGAAATATAAAGTTAAGAAATAAACATTAGCAAAAATGAAAAAAAGAAACCAAATGAAAAATGTTTGAACACACCCTTTGTAGAAATTCTCTTAGCGATTTTAGAGACATAATGAAGATTTGTGTTTTTAAAGAAAAATAAGTTATTGATGATTAGAAGTGTTGACTTATATAGAGGGGTAAAAGACAGAATATTGAACCGTCAAGTAGTTATTTTTTTTGTGTCAAGACTCTTCGTTACCCTTTTTACACGCGTCTTATCTAGAAGCTTTCTCTAGAAGCTTCAAAGTTATTCAAGTAAAAATGATTTTATTAAATAACTTTGGGGACAATTGTTATGCCTGAAATTTCAAGTACCAATATCTTGATAACCCAGGATCTTGTCATCTCAGGATCTTGACACAGCGGAACATTCGGAAGATATACTAACGTATTGTTACACATGTTATAATTATTTCCTCTTGAGTCAAACATGCAGGATCAATGATAATCAATATCACACATGGGAAATATCTCTAACGGTACAAAATCAAGCATACACGCAAAGAATCTCTTCAACACGCAAAGAAGACTTAGTCCTCCAACATAATTCGACTTCAAGTAGAATTCTGCATGAGGAGAAATACAGTAATGGTCACTTGACCAGGGAAGATCCTCACCAACGTTCAAGAACTGAAGATATGGAAGATCCCTACGATAGAAGGAGGTTGATCGATCCTAGGCACTGACTATCATATTACTTTCTTCGCTGCTTATACACTTAGAAAGATCGATCCACCAACTTCCACCCTTTGTAATCATTTCAATACAAATCAATAAAGAACAAGGCAGGAACGATTGTTTCCTCCCGGGGTTTTTATGTCGGCGATCCTCTAAGGATTAAGGGCTTTTCCTCGTCAACAAATATCGGTGTTATTGCTTCTTACTATTTATTTTACGCATTTCTTATTTGATTCTTACTTGATACTTGTTTATCTTAACATATTTTGCATCATTTACATTAGTTTGCGATTACCTTAACCTTCTTTATTGTTTAGTCGACATAATCTATTGTCAAAAGTTTTTCTTAACAACGCATATTTGCAACTCAACACATTTTACAAGCACACAACCTCACGAACGAAAGTTTGGTTACTTAATTAATCTAAGTCTTCGACGTAGATTATCTTAGGTGATTTTCGAGCAAAACAACCGGAAAGGCCAATTCACCACCAAAGTTGATAAGCTTTGACAGATACTTCAATTGGAAGGGCAGATTCTAGTCATACTGTAGACTGATGGATGTGAGGATGTGGATATGCATTACAAACGGTTATACTCATCCAAAAGTAACAGTTGATACATCAAGTTCGGTCAGTGCTAGGCTGGCTACATATGAGCAAATAGATGTCGATAAGAAGAAAGATTATGAAGCTGAGAGCATGGCAATGGGTTCGCTCCGAATGGCTCTCCAAGGGGAAGTTCTGCATCTATTTAAAAAGTATGATATAGCAAAAGGCTTATGGGATGCACTCAAAGAGCATTGTGAAGGTCACGCCGATCTCAAGAAGAGTAGGAAAGATTTGTTAAAGAAGCAATATTATGTGTTCACTAGCTTCAAAGATGAAACTGTTGATGAGATGCTGGTTCGTTACAGTCATCTACTGATTGAGCTTGCCTACTTTGGGTATAATCCGGATCCAGAAGACGTGATCGAGAAGTTGTTGGAGTCACTTCCTATCAAATGGGAAGGATTCATGACATCTATCCAACAAAATCCCGAATTTAGTACATGGACTCTGGAACAGATAATTCAAAAGCTGAGAAGCCAAGATATGAAAAAGAAATCAAAGAAAGCAAGTAGCAATGATTTTGTTCAGCGTCTTGAACTTTATCATAGCAAGGCAAGCATCCCTTCCTCAAGATCTTCAAGTGGAGGGATTACAGCCTTTTACATCGGAGATGATGAGAAAATGAAGAGGACGATGGATTCTGACAACAACTTGTTGTATGTAAGCTCTCCGGAATCAGTGATTATTGTGCATAATGGTAATCAGAATAGTAATTCTCCAATCTCGGGTTTAACAGGTATGCTGATGAGCATAAGATCTGCTGAGGGACATCTAGGTATGCTCGCTTCTCTTGTGTCGGCTCATGAAAAGCTAATTGGAGGAAAACTGACTGATCCTGAACTGGTTAGGGAGGACTACAAACAAGTTGATCCAGATGATCTGGAAGAAATGGACCTGAACTGGCAATTGGCTATGTTAACATTGAGAGTTCAGGGTTTCACTGATAGAACCGGAAGGAAGATTGTTGACGAAAAAGTAGGATTTGATAAAACCAAGGTGAAATGTTTCAACTGTGATGGCTTTGGACATTTTTCTCGTGAGTGTTAGAGGCCAAGACGGGACAACAATTCAGCTACAGGTCGTCAGAACTTCAATCAGGGAGGTTCTATTGCTAGTCAGAATTCTGGACGTCCATATGCTAATACTGGGAACCGAAGCTCCGGAGAAGTTGATAACTCAAGAGCATTGGTGGTTCAATTTGATGGTACATATAATTAGGGTTCGACTAGTGTCGATGATGAGAATCATGCATTCATGGCAGAAATTCAAGACTTTGATGGAGGAATGAACGATCTTGTTGATAATTCATTTGACTATACATTGTATGCCAGCACGGATGATCATGATAGTTTTCATTAGAAGGTAGAAGAGGAACTGGAACCATCAGAACTAGTAAGAGCAAATAATAGTGTTGCTGAGAAAGGGCTCATGGCACACTTGGAAGTCATTAAACAACCGGAACCACTAAGGAAAGCTATAGGAATGTGGTTTGTCGATAGTGGATGTTCAAGATACATTACAGGAGATAAGTGATTGCTGACTGAATTCACTCCTGTTAGAGGTTCCTATGTCAGTTTTGCTGGTCCCAAGGGTGGCAATATTTCTGGAATTGGGAAGGTCATCAATGGGAAGATCAAAATGGACAACGTGAACTTTGTTGAGCAGCTGGAGCATAACCTGATAAATGTATCTCAGATATGTGATAAAGGGAATCTAGTTCATTTTACAGAAAGGGAGGATTTAATTCTGAAACCAGGTTATGTTATTCCAAAAGAATGGATTTTGCTGAAGGATCCAAGGAAGAAAGACATCTATGGATTGGAATTAGGTGTAGTTGATTCAGTGGAGCCAGTGTGTTTGTTGACAAAAGCTTCAGAAGATGAATCTCTGCTATGGCATAGAAGGATGGGTCATATCTATTTTAGAAAAATGAAGCATATTACCAGCAATGGATTAGTCCTTGGTGTTCCTAGCAAAAGATTTATGGTGGAGGACAAATGTGTGCCGTGTTTAAATGGGAAACAGACTAAGAAGCCGCATAAGTAAAAGATCCAAAATTCTATTGCTGCTCCATTTCAGCTACTACATATGGATCTATTTGGGCCAGTAAGCATTCGAAGCATAGGGCTTATGTACTACTGCCTCGTAGTTACTGATGATTACTCTAGATTCATGTAGGTATCCTTCTTGAAGACCAAGGATGAAACAACTCAAATTCTTATGGAGTTCCTTGAAAGAGTCGAAAATCAATACAACACAAGAGTGAAGAGAATCAGAACTGATAATGGGACAGAGTTCAAGAATCAGATTATGGAAGTTTATTGTCTAAGCAAAGGAATTGAACATCAATTCAGTGCACCCTATGAGCCCCAGCAAAATGGGGTTGCGGAGAGAAAGAACAAAACATTGATAGAGACTGCCCGTACCATGTTGGCAGATTCAAGGCTTCCCACCATGTTCTGGGGGGAAGCAGTGAACACTGCATGTCATGTCTTAAATAGGGTTTTAGTTGTTAAAAGATTTAATAAGACACCTTATGAACTTTTAAACAATCGAAAACCGAATTTAACCGGGTTGGAACCTTTTGGAGTCCCTTGTACGTTTTTAAAAGTTCGTGATCAACCTAAATTTGTTGAGAAAGCAGAGGAGGGAATTTTTCTTGGTTACAATCCGAGATCTCCAAGTAAGAGGGTGTACAGTATTAAGGCTGAAATAGTCGATGTTGGCCATAATGTCGTGATTTCTAGCTATAATTCACCTGTACATCAAGGGTCTACTATCTTGTTCAATTGTGATGACGTGTTTACTTCCTTTAATGGACCTATGGTGCAGGTAGTTCTAAGGAAGAAGATGTGATATTGCTACGAAATCAAAGCAAGAATAGTAGTTCAGTTGCATCGGAAACTTCGACTGACACAACCAAGAAGGATGATACGGAGCAAAGAACGGAACAAGAAGTAAACAAGCCTGACGAGCTTATGTCAGATCTTTCAGCAGATGGTTCATTAAAGGATACTGATATTTTAAACGCACAAGAGGTTGAACCTGTTACTCCATTGCCACAAGAATTATCAAATGAAGGAGAGATAGGTTCAAACTTAGGTGTAAATCTTCAAGTTGATAAAGCTACTCAGCATAGAGTCAACAAGTATCATCCAGTTGAGGATATTATTGGTGAACTAAGTGCCAGGGTAAAGGCAAGAGCTCAGATTGGCAGGCTATCAGGTTTATTCGTAGAGATGAAAGAAACCGGAATAGTTGATGAATGCAAGTTCAGCTGTTTTGTATCTCAAGAAGAACCTAGCAATATCCAAATGGCATTAAAAGATCAATCGTGGTTAGAGGCTATGCAGCAGAAACTTTTTCAGTTTGATAAATTACAGGTTTGGGAACTGGTTGATTTGCCAGCTGGAGAGTATCCTTTCGACACCAGATGGGTTTTTAGATGCAAAATGGATGAGAAAGGTGGTGTTACACGTAATAAAGCTCGGCTAGTTGTTCAAGGTTTTGCTCAACAGGAAGGGTTGGATTACACTGAGGTGTTCGCACCAGTTGCAAGGTTCGAAGCTATTAGGTTATTTCTGGCTTTTGCTGCTTTCAAGGACATTAAGGTATATCAGTTGGATGTCAAAAGTGCATTCTTATACGGTACTATCTAGGAATTAGTGTATGTTACCCAACCGCCAGGGATTGAATATCCAGATCATCCTGATAGAGTCTATCGACTGAATAAGGCACTGTATGGATTACATCAACCACCCAGGGCATGGTATGATAAGCTGTCGAAGCATCTTCTCGAGAATGGTTTTGAAAGAGGATTGTTTGATAGTACCCTGTTTACAAAATGAAAGGGAGAGGATTTCCTACTCGTACAAGTTTACGTAGATGACATCATTTTTGGGTCATCAGACGAAAAGATGTGCAAGGAATTTGAGTAGATCATGAAAGGGACTTTTGAGATGAGTGCTATGAAAGGGACGGATTCTTTATTTATCAGACGAAGTATGCACAAGATATATTGAAACGCTTTGAAATGGAAGATACTTCACCAATGGATATTCCTATACAAAAGAACCGTCAACTTGGGATGTTTTCTCTTAATGATCAAGAAGTTGATCCTACTCGATATAGGGCCATGATAGGTTCCTTGATGTATCTTACAACATCAAGACCAGATATCATGTTTGCGGTTTGTTTGTGTGCACGTGATCAGTCTTGTCCCAGAGAAAGCCATATGAAGGTTGTACCCTTAAAGCCATATAATAGATATATTCCAAAAACATGAGTTCAAAGTCATAACAATGCTAGGATAGCGTATTACCAACAAAGTCCATAAAGAAAGAATCCAAGGCATGTAGCCTTAAAGTCTGAAAATAAATAAAGGAGCACTAATCTCTGAAGTCCAAGCCTAGCATAACAGTCTTTATTCCTGATTAGCCTCAGTACTTGAAAAGTATACTAAAACGTGTCAACACAAAGGCTGGTGAGTTCGTAGGTTTTATGTCAAAAGTCTTAGTCAAAGAAATAAGTCTTTTGTCGATTCTTCTAAATCTAAATAAGTAATAGTTCAATATATAACGAGCAGAGTTACGCCATAATAAGTCCAAAAGTCTCAAGTCTCAAAGTCAGGCCTTACGGTACCTGCCTTAGTCTAAAGTCTCAAGTCACCACACACACAAAACCACGTCAAATAAGCATGTCATATAGCACAGTACAAGAAGACAGAAGCACGTCAAATGGCATAAGTAACTCTATACGTACAGGCTCAATATTGAACATAAACAGAAATCGACAAAGCTGTTTAAAAAGAACAAGTATACTTTCCACCCTAAAACATGTTAAAAGAGAGGCTATGAAACTCACTTGAAAAGTGTTATGAAAGTATAATGAAAGAGCACGACAAGCACAATCAAAGTCCACGACAATCAACACCTATCCATAATACATGACAAGTAAAAATGAATGTCTTTTGTCTTAAGTCTTAGCCTATTAGAAATGCCTTTAATTCCATATGTCTTTATTTTACTTTTAAAACGACGTTTGTTAAAATTTACGAGACTCGAATAAACCGAACAAGAGTCTGGATTTGACACCAATGACCTTTCTTAAGTTTAAAATACATTATTTTATCAATGCAACCTGATTTGAAATCATTACATAGCCCAAAATAAGTTTTACTCGAATTTAGTCGAAACTAGACGAAACTAGAGATTTTAACCGAAAAGCTTACGAAACGAAACGAGTTGAGGTTGAGCTCAACCTTATGGTTGAACTCGACCAACTACAGCCCAAAAATGTTATTTTGAAACCATTTAATCATACGTTATTCAATTGGACCAAAACTACACTTTTTGAGAAAACTAGTCAAGTTTAAGAACCGATTAAGCGCGTATGGACACGAAAGGCTAATGAAATTGACTATATGAGTTTGTAAATGGTCGAACTCGACCATTACAGGTGTAGTTCGACCAGGACAGAGGTCAAAATGATTTTATACCAAGTCTTAAAGGTCCGAGAGTTAAAACAAGTCATTTCGGTCAAACTAGGAACCTTACGCGCCATTTAAGCGACAAAAACCTATGGAGGTCGACCTAGACCATCATAGGTCGAGCTAGACCTGGTTGAGGTCGAGCTAGACCTGCCTAGGTCGAGCCAGACCAGCCTAGGTTGAGCTAGACCTGGCTGGGGTCGGATTCATACGCGATTTGAGCAAAAACGAACGATTTTGACGCGATTTTGTAAAATAACGAGATCTAAGGCTAGCCAATTCACACCCATGAGTCTTGATTGCACAAAAGTGTCACAAATCAGTACAAAAAAGGTGAAGTTTGACCGATTTCATACATGATGTGATCGACAAATGCACAACCTTAATCTTGGATACGGAATCGACTAGTTTTGGAGTCTTTTAGCCAAGTAAAGAATATCTTCAATTTTTGTAGTTGCACAAAATCCAAATTACATGAGAGCATAATGTATCAAATCAAAGCCTTAATCAAGGTTCAATTCGTTTCTTACACACAATTGTAACCGAAATTGCACAATCAACAATCAAAGACATGATTCGCTTAGCTTTTGATAAGAACCGAAAAGTAATTACATAAATATGTTAAGGTCTGAATTAAAGACATGGAAATCAGTACCTTTTTATATTTTTGATGAAGAAAATGATTACACACACACCAGTTTCTTGATCGAAGATTGAAGCCTTGATTGATTTGCAAGCGTTTAGAACCGAAATCAAGCAATTTTTGCAAGATAGAATTTGAAAGCAAAATTCTATGTGTGTGAGGTGATATGGACGACCAAAAAAAGAAAAGAAAAGCAAAAGGTTTGGCTTTGTATTTATAGGCAAGGCCAACGGAGTGGGGGGGGGGGGGGTCCGTCAGACTAACGGAACGTCTGACAGTTTTAGTCCTTTTTGCTTACCGGGTGAACACCGAATGTCATAGAAATGATTTGACCATATTTTATGATATATTTTTGAATTACGAACACAACGACTAGTCACATGACCATATTTGACTCACGAAAGTATTTTAAGTCTTTATTTAGGCATTTCTATTAAACAGCTAGTTTTTTTCAAACATTCGCACCAAGTCTTAAATAGTCTAAAACACTAGTATACAATAAAACGACATGTCTTAATTATACTTTAATCCATAAAAACTCACGTCTTTAGACTTATATTTGACGGTTACTAACCATATTCGAACGGAAAAGTACAGTCAGACGAACGCTCAGGTGACAGTTCTTACATCATTACCGCGTTAAAAGAATTTCGTCCCGAAGTTCAACCCGAACTAGTCTCATTAAACAATTGGGGGTATTTTGTCTTGAAATGATCTTCCCGTTCCCAAGTATACTTAAGCTCTTCCAAAAGTCTTAACCGATAAGCTACCTCGCCAATTCTTTCTAATATCTCGAAAGGTCCAGTAAATCTTGGTCCAAGTTTTCCACTCTTGACGAATCTAACCACTCCTTTCCACGGGGAAACCATAAGAAGTACACGGTCCCCGACACTGAATTCCAAGGGTCTACGTCTGACGTCAGCATAGTTCTTTCGACGTTCGCGTGCTAATCTAAGTCTCTCTTTAATCTGAATTATTTTCTCGGCAGTCTCTTCAATAAGCTCAGGCCCAACCAACTGGCTATCGCCAAAGTCAGACCATGCGATAGGTGATCTACACTTCCGTCCATTCAATGCCCTGAAAGATGCCATATTAATACTCGCGTGATAACTATTGTTGTAAGAGAATTCTATCAAATGTAGATGGTCATCCCAGTTACCACCAAAATCTAAGACACAGGCTCTCAATATGTCTTCTAAGGTCTGAATCGTACGTTCACTCTGACTATCGGTTTGTGGATGGTACACTGTACTCATGTCTATCCTAGTCCCAAAGGCCTTCTGAAACCCTCGCCAAAACTGAGAATTAAAGCGAGTATCTCTGTCTGAAATAATCGAAACTGGTACGCCATGTTTCGATACGACTTCCTTTATATACTTCCTCACCAATTTCTCTGTGGGGTCTTTTTCACGAATGGCCAAGAAATGAGCAAACTTTTTCAGTCTATCGACGATCACCCATATCATATCATGACCCTCCTTCGTCCTAGGTAGCTTGGTAATGAAATCCATAGTTATGTTCTCCCACTTCCATTTGGGAATTTCTGGTTGTCTGAGTAATCCCACAGGCTTTTGATGTTCCGCTTTCACCTATAGACATGTCAAGCATCGACTCAGCAACCTCTTTCTTCATGCCAGGCCACCAATATAAGTCACGTAAATCATAGTACATCTTGTCGGTGCCCGGATGTACCGAATACCTTGTATTATGAGCTTCGTTCAATATCAATGTTCGTAAATCACTAGTGGAAAGAACCCATAGTCTGTCCATGAAATACAAGCCGTCATCGTCTCTTTTATCTAAATGTTGTTCCATTCCTCATAGTTCCTTCTTAAGAAGATCTTTATCGCCAACAACTACTGACTGTGCTTCTATGATTTGGTCTCTAACACTCCTTTGTACCGTAATACTCATAACACGTACCCGTCTAGGCTTAACCCTTTCTTTACGGCTTAGGGCGTCGGCCAATACATTGGCTTTCCCCGGGTGATAACGAATGTCACAGTCATAATCACTGAGTAACTCAAGCCATATTCGTTGTCTCATATTCAAATAACGTTGATTGAAAATATGTTGTAGACTCTTGTGATCCGTGTAGATTACAAACTTGGTTCCATGTCCCACTGCCTTCCTTCCTTTTCGTCCCAACAGCAGTAATAGTTCCACACTGAACCAACTTCTCTGTCATAGCTTCAGACCTCAATACAACCTCCTCTAGGGTAAGTGGGTGAACAGCAGCCATAGTCGACCTAACCTGAGGAATTAACCCATGAAGATACTTCTTTATACCTTTGTTTTCAGGTTCAACCAAATGTGGAACGAGCCTTGAGAGTTCATTAAAATGCGTAGTATATCCAGCATGATCAACACCGACCATCTTATGTTCCAAAAACTCTCGTTCTAGCTTCACCAGTTTGGTTGCTGTACAGAACTTTCTCATCATCAATTCTCTGAAGTTATACCAAGACATCGCCTCTGCCGCTAATCTGCCTCTGATTCGGCACTGAGTGTTCCACCAAGACAAAGCATCTTTAGTGAAAGAGTTTGCCACATACTTAACTCTTTTCTCATGGGTACATTCGCTAATACCGATCACAGCCTCCATCTTTTCTAACCATTAGATAAACTTGACTGCTCCACCTATACCGTCATACTCTTGCACCCCACAGTCCTTGAAGTTTTTGTAAGTACAGGTCCTGACGCCACTTCTAAGTCCCCTCGGTACATTTACAACACGAATTCCTTGATCAACGTCTTCATAGTATTCACCACCCTGATTATCCTCTACATCCTCATACTGAGCATCCTCATTCTGAGCATCCTCATATTGAGCATCTTCATTCTCTGCATTTTATGCATTTTGAGCATTTTGTGCGAGTATAGTATTAACCACTTGGGTAATCATGGCAATCATAGATGGGTCTGGTTGCATTCCAGCTTGCTCATTAGTAGTTTCATTTTTAGCTGGACCACGACCGCGTCCACGACCACTACCTCGACCGCCACCACGACCAACGCCACGGCCAGCACCTCGACCTTCAACCTCTTCATTTCCACGACCAGGACCACGACAAACACCCTGAACTACCTCAGGCCCAGTGCCACGACGAATACCACGGCCTCCACTCAGTCCAGTTCCTCGACCAATACCACGACCTTGACCAGAGTCTTCATTTTCACCACGGCCTCTTCCACGACCGCCGCTAGTTCCAGTACTAGATCTTGTTCTTGCCATTGTCCTATAACCACTCATCGTTAGTCGGGGAAGAATACACTCGACGATGTTGATATCACATGATACTCTCAGTAAGCTCTCTCGTCTTATGTTCTAAGGGATGTTATCTAGAACATAAACTAGTCATGCAATTCATGTCAATGCAATACATATATATATAATAATAATATATAACCCTAAATCGCAGTTAAAATGTGGTCCCAAGCTAACCCTCTACAACCCTAGTACATCTAATGCAAGGTCGGATCACGGTACTGGTATGCTCTCTAGGTATTGGCTCGGTATGTATACAGGGTGTACCAGCGGCTAACCCTCCACCTAACCAACACCCATTAAACAGCCCAGGGTAGCTACCACACTCTCACTACAAGTACAATCACTGATGTCAATAACTGTCGCAAGGCATGGCGGTAATCATAGAACAGTTGATCAGGCTTTTCTATGATTATTGCTATGCGATACTAGTTAGCGCCATCACATCATCTTGCTCTAATACACATAAATAATCACAATAACACCAAAAGTACACACTCACCAAATGATAGCCATAGTCAAAATAAACACAGGGATAATAAGTCTCAATAGGATATGAACTCAAAATATAAGCGACGTTAGCACGTCTAGGATGCATCTACGATTCCTATCGTAAATGTTATACGGGGTTCTTAGGTTATAGTCTAGGCTTTTCCACCTAGTTCTATACAACCACGGCTCTGATACCATTCTGTAACACCCCACCGTTGGCGGAAACATGAGGTGTCATGAAGAGTACAGCACGACGTGGAATTACATAGATACTACTAAATGAAATAGAATATAATAGATATATTCCAAAAACATGAGTTAAAAGTCATAACATTGCTAGGATAGCGTATTACCAACAAAGTCCATAAAGAAATAATCCAAGGCATGTAGCCTTAAAGTCTAAATATAAATAAAGGAGCACTAATCTCCGAAGTCCAAGCCTAGCATAACAGTCTTTATTCCTGATTAGCCTCAGTACATGAAAAGTATACTAAAACGTGTCAATACAAAGGCTGGTGAGTTCGTAGGTTTTATGTCAAAAGTCTTAGTCAAAGAAATAAGTCTTTTGTAGATTCTTCTAAATCTAAATAAGTAATAGTTCAATATACAATGAGCAGAGTTACGCCATAATAAGTCCAAAAATCTCAAGTCTCATTGTCTCAAAGTCCAGCCTTACGGTACCTGCCTTAGTCTAAAGTCTCAAGTCACCACACACACAAAAGCACGTCAAATAAGCACGTCATATAGCACATTAGCAAACACATAATCACACACATACAACAAGACAGAAGCACATCAAATGGCATAAGTAACTCTATACGCACAGGCTCAATATTGAAGATAAACAGAAATCGACAAAGATGTTTAAAAAGAACAAGTATACTTTCCACCCCAAAACATGTTAAAAGAGGGGCTATGAAACTCACCTGAAAAGTGTTATGACAATATAATGAAAGAGCACGACAAGCACAATCAAAGTCCACGACAATCAACACCTATCCATAATACATGACAAGTCAAAATGAACGTCTTTTGTCTTAAGTCTTAGCCTAGTAGAAATACCTTTAACTCCATATGTCTTTATTTTACGTTTAAAACGACGTTTGTTAAAATTTACGAGACTCAAATAAACCGAACAATAGTCTGGATTTGACACCAATGACCTTTCTTAAGTTTAAAAAACATTAATTTATCAATACAATCTGATTTGAAATCATTACATAGCCCAAAATAAGTTTTACTCGAATTTAATCGAAACTAGACAAAACCGGAGATTTTAACTGAAAAGCTTACGAAACCGAAACGAGTTGAGGTTGAGCTCAACCTTGAGGTTGAACTCGGATTCATACGCGATTTGAGCAAAAACGAACGATTTTGTTAAAATAACGAGATCTAAGGCTAGCCAATTCATACCCATGAGTCTTGATTGCACAAAAGTGTCACAAATCAATACAAAAAGGGTGAAGTTTGACTGATTTCATATATCATGTGATCGACAATTGCACAACCTTAATCTTGGATACGGAATCGACTAGCTTTAGAGTCTTTTAGCCAAGTAAAGGATATCTTCAATTTTTGTAGTTGCACAAAATCCAAATTACATGAGTGCATAATGTATCAAATCAAAGCCTTAATCAAGGTTCAATTCGTTTCATACACACAATTGTAACCGAAGTTGCACAATCAACAATCAAAGACGTGATTCGCTTAACTTTTGATAAGAACCGAAAAATAATTACATAAATATGTTAAGGTCCGAATTAAAAACATGGAAATCAGTACCTTTTTATGTTTTTTATGAAGAAAATGATAACACACACTAGTTTCTTGATCGAAGATTGAAGCCTTGATTGATTTGCTAGCGTTTAGAACCGAAATCAAGCAATTTTTGCAAGATAGAATTTGAAAGCAAAATCCTATGTGTGTGAGGTGATATGGACGACCAAAACAAGAAAACAAAAGCAAAAGGCTTGGCCTTGTATTTATAAGCAAGGCCAAGGGAGGGGGATCCGTCAGACTAATGGAACGTCTGACAGTTTTAGTCCTTTTTGCTTACCGGGCCAACACTGAATGTCATAGAAATGATTTGACCATATTTATGATATATTTTTGAATTACGAACACAGCGACTAGTCACATGACCATATTTGACTCACGAAAGTATTTTAAATCTTTATTTAGACATTTCTATTAAACAACTAGTCTTTCTCAAACATTCGCACCAAGTCTTAAAAACTCTAAAATACTAGTCTACAATAAAATGACATGTCTCAATCATACTTTAATCCATAAAAACTCACGTCTTTAGACTTATGTTTGACGGTTACTAACCTTATTCGAACGGAAAAGTACAGTTAGACGAACGCTCAGGTGACAGTTGTTACAAGTATTCAATTGGGGGAGATTTTGAGTTCATTAGCTATACAGATGCTGATTATGGTGGCTGCAATTTCGACAGGAAATCGACTTCAGGTGGATGTCAATTTTTAGGAGGAAGACTGGTTTCATGGCAGTGCAAGAAGCAGACCTCTGTTGCTATCTCATCTTGCGAGGCAGAATACATGGCAGCTGGTGGATGTTGTTCACAGGTTCTATGGATTCAGCAACAGCTGCGTGATTACGGTCAGAATTTTCTTTCTACTCCTATTAATATTGATAATGAATCCACCATATCCATTACTAATAATCCTGTTAAGCACACTAGGACTAAGCACATAGATATAAGGTTTCATTTTATTCGTGATTGTGCTGAAAAGAAGTTAACAGTCCTAGAAAAGGTGCCGAGTGACTTTAATTTAGCTGATATGTTCACTAAGGCTTTCGACCGAACTCGTTTCGAGTTGCTAGTCCAATTGATTGGAATGAGAAATCTATAGTGACAGTGTCTCTCAACAGGAACTTTGTAAAATGAGTCGTGTTGTATTGTGTGTCAAATAGAGTCATAAAAACAAAATAAAAATCAAAAAAATCAGAAAAGAAAAAGAAAATAATAAAAAAGAGTAAGGTCACTGTATGAAAGACGATTAGACGTGACGATACTTTAGCTTTTAAGCCTACTTAATTGTACTTTAATATTGCTTTGTTCAATGACTCCATTATATGATGTATCAATAGGCACAAGGTACCAAGGTTTCCATATAATCTGAACTTAAATGTATACAATGTTCTTATGGGAAAGATATTAAGATTTATGGCTGAGAATGCCTGCTCTTTATTTAGAGTATGGTCCTTAAATCTTACTAAAGATCTAGCATTGTAATTTTCTATATTTGGTCATTATATAGAAGGTCTCGGGTACATACATAAGTGTGTATTGCTTTTTCGAATGTGTACTTGTGAAAAGATATGCAAATATCTAATTAATCTTTTGAAAATTATGGAGCTAATGTGCCCTTTGAGATTCGGACAAGTAAGTCCTTGGGGTGTCTTTGTATACCTAGCCTACCTAAAGCTTCCAACTTGGGATAGGTTGTCAGAAAGTTCGCTACACGGGTCTCATAAAAAGTCACAGGTTTTCATAAGTGCTTTAAAGTTATGTCACAAATATACAAGTACTTGGCATTATGTAATGTTGGGTATATTTCACCGACCTGTCACTCTGCGTGTGAGGAATCACCGACTTGTCACCGCTGACTTGATTCTTAAAGACTGTCTCCCTTTAGTGACCAAATGTCTTAATCTTAGTGCTTGTGTCGATTGTGGGAGTATATCTGAATGTGGGTCACTTAAGTTCGCAAACTTGATTAAGTGGCATATTAGGCTACTCGGGTTACATGGTGACTATCCTTGACCAGGGTATGTCGAAAGTGTCACAAAACAAAAGGAAACTGGAAGTACCGAGTGTTTAAGAGGACAAATATATTGGTAATCATCTTGGATCACTGTTCATAATTAATAATAAGAGAATTATTTCTCATGTGGGCTTATGTAACATGCTAAGCTGATCTAATCAATACAGCACTTTAGCTCTTGTAACTATGTTATTCGTTTATGTTCGTGTGTGTATGTGTTATGTGTCTCGTAAACTATGTGTATGTTTATTTATATTTGTGTTGTTTTAAATAAAGAGTTCCTATTGCACGAGAGACAGAGTTAGAATAGAATCTAGTTTCCAAGAGGACTCAACTACGTTCTTAAGGAACAGCGAATAAACGAGTAGGGTAGTTAAGCGATAGTGAAAGGATCATAAACTAAAAGAAAGTTGTTTTTTTTTTTTTTAACAAAGATATCGGTTTAAGAAGAAGAATACAAAGTTGTTGATTTCAATAAACAAATATTGGGTTAATATAAATTTCTTAGAAAGATGATTTTCTTAAGAATGAACACATAGTTGTTCATAGTTTTGAACTTTATCTTTGAAAGAAATGTTTCTATTCTTAGAAAGAAGATTTTCTTTAGAATGAACCCAAAGTTGCTCATAGTTTTGAATTTGATCTTTAAAAGAACTAATTTGATCTTTAAAAGAACTGATTTGATCTTTAGAAGAAAGATTCTCAAAGAATGAATGGGGAGATGATTCATAGTTTGAGAATTATTCTTGAAAAGATGTTTGTTAAATCAAAAAGATTTGAAACTGAGATTTCAAATGATTGTGTTAAGAATCGAAAGTGCTTGCCAGTGAATTATAGACCTTCATGATACTTAGCTTAATAATAGATTGCTAAGCAGATTCATGTATTTTATCTTGCTGAATTATTCATTTCTTCAGATTGTATGTTATTACTTTGAGAAGATATGATGATTGTTTGTTGAGATGTGCAGGACAGCGAACAAATGTTTAATTTTGTAGGTTGTCAAGCAAGTTCTCAACATGGAGCAAGAAAGACGAATACACAGGGATGTATAGGTCATATTACTTTTAACAAAGATAAATACTAGTATGATGAGGCAATCATAGAAGTATACATATGGTATTTGTTTTACACTACAAAAGTATAAGTGATTAAGTTTAGTTATGGAATTTTACTGGGTTAAAATCAAGTGACTAGAAACGAAATCAATATAGATTTGCAAGGAAGACCTCAGGATATGTTATCCATAGATTTAAAGGAAGACCTCAGGGTAGGTTATCCTTAGATATAAGTGAAAGACCTCATGGTAGGTTATTCAAAGTTATAACTGGAAGACCTCAGGGTAGGTGATCCATAGATTTAAGTGAAAGACCTCATGGTAGGTTATTCATTATTACCTTAGAGTAATAAGACAGTGCTCTTAAGATTCTAAATCTCTGATAAGTATCAATGGAACAATAAGACAGAGTTCTTAAGGTTCGATACTTTATAATTATTTTGTAGTTCTTAGACTAAGATAAGGTCATATGGGACTTATGACTTATAATAGTAAAAGAAGAACAAAATCTGGAAAAGAAAATGAAAAATGTAGTTCTAGATTAAGTCATTGGTGACATGGTAATGAAATAATAAAGAAGAACATTTGTATTTTTATCTCTGTATGGTATGTTTTAGCTTGATTGTGCAGGTATTGCCACAAAGAAGCATAATATTTTTGCTTTAGAGACAAAGAATTGTTGTGAAACAGGAATTTCCATGCTCCTGAAGTTTGAGCTTCAAATCTCAAAGTTTCTGGTTTTCATGATAGTCAACTAGTACATGATTGATTGCTGGAAATTCAACTCCTCTATTACATGCCGGTTATGCAAGGCGAGCAGAGACTCAGAATATGCTTAATACGGAGGGATTTATCGTTGAGGGGGAGGACTACAACAAGCTTTGGTGGATTAGTTGATTGTTATGACGATACAGAAAATTTGAAGTTTGCTGTTTAACTCTGCAGTTTCAGGATATCAAGTTTCGGGTATGGCAATTAATTTGTTGTCTCGAATTTTTTTTTTATTATTCAATGTATTTGCAAAGAATTCAATCCAAAGGAAGGAATTTTGAGCAAAAGACTGAAGATCGATAAGCAAAGCTAAGATCATCAGGTTATTAAAAGGATCATTGCTCTGACAAGGTTAATGCCAGACTTACTCTGATACAGTTATTAACAAGATGATTTTAGTAATGTTTATAATACTATTAGTTGAAGATCTTAGATATAGATATCTTGATTTAAATATGAAAGATTATCAACTATGTATATTCAAACATAACTCTTATGGAAATCCTTAGACATAGACTTAATATGAATGTAAAAGGTTAAGGAAGACCTTAACATCAATATTAAGTAAATGTGAAAGGTTATGTGAACTTTGACATTGTGTGAATGTAGAAGACTATTAGGTCTTAGACATAGACATAATCAAATTTCACAAGTGGTTAAGTACTATCCTTAGATATAGATAGTTTGTGAATGTAGAAGATTACTTAAAATCTTAGACATAGACTTACTGTGAATATAAAAGGTTATAATAAAATCCTTAGACATCGACATAATGTAAGTGTAGAAGGTTAGATAAACCTTTGACATATACATAATGTGAATGTAGAGGTTATGTTAAATCCTTAGATATAGACTTAATGTACATGTTATAAACACATTAAGTGAATATGAAAGGATTTACATTATTATATGCCTTAGACATAGAAACATAATGTTTAGTGTTTAAATGTGAAAGGTTGATGTTATATATACCTTAAACATAGATATTTCGTTTAAATTTGAAAGGTTTTTATAGGTATAAACCTTAGAAATAGAAACGAATATATGAATGTGAAAGGTAAATTATACTTTAAACATGAGTATTATGTTTAAATATGAAAAATGTTCAAAAATATTTTGAAACTTTAGATATAGAAACATATACTCATCTATAACTATTGATTATTTAGGTCATATAGATATGAAATTATAATCAATATGTTAAAGTGTATGAAATTTATATAATGTAAAGATATGTTATAAGAATTTCTACATTTCATAATGTATATTTTGCTCTGATAATATGAAATTTCTATGATATAAAGGGATTTTATATCATAAGAATTTCTATTGCTCTGATAATTAATCATAGTTATGTATTGAGGGTGAGTAGATAAGAATGATTAATTATTCAAAACAACATCATAGTTATGTATCCTAGTCATAAATTGAGGGGGAACACATAAGAATGATGGTAGTTATGTTGATTGATCATAGTTATACTCCTAGTCATAAAATTGAGGGGGAGTGTAAGAATGAAGAATCAATTTTATAACTATGAATATGTTGTGAAACTGTATGAATACGTTTGTCAATTTTACAAGTGGTAGATTAATTGCAAGTGGTACAGTAAGGGAAATCTCGTTTCGAGATTGTTTACGAAAGATTGATCGTGGAAAAGTTAAAGAATTTTGTGTAAGTTTATTATCTTTTCCGGTTTAAGACGAAGATCAGGGAAAAGATGAATATTCGATGGCTACGGGTTTGGTCATTTTAATTTTTCATATTTCCAGGAAGTTCGTAGTAAACGTTGATCAATTATTCAGAAACTTTGACGAAAATTGAAGTTTAAAGTGTGCAGGAGGTGAGATTACGACCTCGTAATTGAAGATGGCAGAATACGACCTCGTAATTGGTCTATTGGGCTAAGTTTGATTACGACCTCGTAATTGGTGGGCCGGGTTGACCCAGACCCATTCGGGTCAAGGGGGTATATAAATCAAATAACCCTAATCACGACCTCACAAATTAAATATCAATTTTAGAGCTTTACGACCCCGAAAATCCACTTTGCTACCCCGTTGGTGATTTGATAGATACAATTAGATCGAATGTTTTTCGTTGATATATTCATCATCCTCGTGAAATACTGAATCTAGGTATATAATCTAATCGTCCAATAGTTAACCATGCAACAAGAAAATCAAGAAAATAGGGTTCGAAATTTTCGAATAAGTTTTTCCTAAGTTCTTTGATTTTGATGTTTTCTGGGTAAAACTAAGGGTTGGGGTATGTTTATCACTAGAATACGAACGTACAGATACAATTTTTACAAGTTTTGGTTAGGTAAATCATGAAGTCGAGTTGGGGAAGATGAACAGTGCGACGACCTCGTATTTAGGGGTTTGCTAGCCCGGAAATACGACCTCGCATTTGTCAATTGATTTTGACTTTTGTTGACTTCCAGAATACAATGCCAATTTACGACCTAGACTAATACGATGCCATATTGGAAAATACGACCTCGTATTTTAGAGTTTGGTTGACTGTATTTTGACCTTCAAATACGACCTCGTATAGGGATACGACCTCGTATTTTGACTTAACAGATTTTCAAAAGTTTTATTTTTATAAAATATTTGAAAATGAGTTAATTTTTAATTTTAACTTAATTACAAGGTTAATTTAAGTTAAGTTAACAGAT
Source organism: Erigeron canadensis (assembly GCF_010389155.1). Taxonomy (NCBI): domain Eukaryota; kingdom Viridiplantae; phylum Streptophyta; class Magnoliopsida; order Asterales; family Asteraceae; genus Erigeron; species Erigeron canadensis. Next base: position 21,178,939 of record NC_057765.1, read on the forward strand.
TTTCATAATTTTATCGTAATAAAAATTTGAAAATAAGTCAATGAATCGTATAACTAAATTACCGAGATAATTTATTTACATGTTTTAATTGTAAATTACCGAGATAATTTATAATTAGTTAACATAATTACAGAGATAATTATAGTAAATGATATTAACAAGAATTACAGAGATAATTTATGTTAATTGTGTTTAATATATAATTTATATGTGTTTGACTAGATTACCGAGATAATTCTAGTTGTGTATAGTATGCGTGTGAAGTTTTATGTCGATTTAGGTAATTAATGGTTTGTTATTGATTACAGAAATGGCAAGAAATTTCATCGGTATGCATAATTACGTGATGAACTTCATGTAATCAGGAAGGCACAGAGTACTATCATGAGATATTTGCATTATTCCGAAGATCTCAAGTTCATTATGCGTTGACTCATTCTCCAGTGATATATCTCGATTATTTGAGAGATTTTTGGACAAATGCGAACATTGTTCGTGCTGGAGATGTGTATATTTTTCATACCATTGTTGTCGGACAGCAGATACAGTTCACTGCTGCAGATCTCATTGATATACTTTGTTTAGGCACTGTTGAGCAGGAAGGTGGTGCTACAGGTCTCACCAGATTCCGACATGAATTGATACAGGGTGCTTTCCGGAGGATGGGGTTTGCAGGTGACCTGGCCAGTAGAACGTTGTTTAAGAAAGGTTTCTATGGCAGGTGGAGGTATCTAACTCATGTGTTGAATGTTGGTTTAAGCAACAAGAAATCTGGTTTTGATACGTTGAACCAAGAAGCACAGGCGCAGATAGTTGGCTTGGTGTTTAACAAGCCGTATAGCTTTTCGAAGTTCTTCTTCGATGAGATGAGAAAACAGATCACAGCTGCGGGCAAGAGGAGGTTTTTGGTGTTTCCTCGACTTGAGATGATGATTATCAATACTTGACTTCCGAATCTACCTGCTAGAAGGGAAGTAAAGCAAGTGAGTACGATCATTCGCCGTGGTTATGATGAGTTTTTGTCTCGCTATCTGAATGATCCAAATGCACAAGATGTTGCATTATTTGGTGCAGCTACAGGGAATGTTGAGCTTCCAGAGCAGCTACATGATGTAGAAGTGCAAGGAGATGCACCAGAACAGCCTGATGTTGTTGTACAGGTTGCAGATGATGTGATTAACCAACCTGGTGCCAATCCTGAAATGGTTGATGATATTTTGGAGGAGATGGCTGATCCAGATGGTGACATTGCACAAGTGCAAAGGTACAATCCCAATGATGATGATCTAGTGGATGTGGACCTGAACCAGGACATTGATGAATATGTGGCTGAAGCTGCAGCTAGTTCTGAAGCAGCTAGAGCTAGTGGTTCAGGTTCTGGTGAAGCTAGTGGATCTAGAGTTGGACAAGCTAGTGGGTCAGGTGGTGATGTTGTAGGTAGAGGAAAGGCTGTTATTGATGTTGAAGCAAACAAAGAGCCTTCTGTCCATTCTGATGATGATTCTAGCAGTGATGGTGATGAAGATCCTTACAGATCTCATGCTTTCATCAGAGTTGGATCTCGAATGGTTCCTAGACCTACTGAGGTCACTCAAGGAAGTAGAAGAACAACAAGAGATGATGATGACGCTGATTGAGAGCTAGAGCAGCCCATACCTAAAAGAAGAACACTTATCAGGGAACAAGAGACTTATGCTGTTAGTGTCTCACAAAGCGTACCTATTGTTGTACAAGAGACAAGATAATCACAGACGTCGGAAGAAGCGTACCAATTGTTGCTAGTCTGCAAAGACTATTGTCTGAGCAAAAGCAGCAACATGACAGAGACTTGTCTGAGATGAGGAGCTTGATCCATAGTTTATCTGAGAGCTTCAAGAATGAAGCTGCCAAAACTGTAGAGCTTGCCGATAAGCTGAACAAGGCAGAGGTTGTAGTTTCTAATATGTACAAGAAGTATTTGGCTCTAGATGAGAAGGTTGTTAGGATGGCAAATGCATTAAAGAAGGAGTTAAGATTACTGAAGACAAACTGCATGAGCTCATCGACAACTATCTCAAGGTTAGACATGAAAAGGATAACTCAGGTTGTAAGGGTGATGAGCTAGCTAAGGCAGGAAACAAAGATGATTAGGATGAAGATCCTAATGCTGCTCGAGTTATTCAAGAGCTTGGAGGAAGTTCTGTGACCAGAACAGAGACTCAGTAAGAGTCTAGCCAGGCTAGTTATGTCGGCAAGGCTACCTCAAAAGCTCTACAAGCTCAAAGAATAGCTGTTTACAGAGATAAACATAATAATTGAGCTTGAGGTGCCTTAAGCTATATCAACCTGAAGTTATAATTCTCAAAGGAAGCAGGATAAGTAGATTGATGACAAAGACGAGACGAAGACTTTTATTGTAACGTCTAGAAGCTATTGCCAAGGGGGAGTCTGTAAGTGCACCTCTATGTCAATAGCAGTCTAGATAGTTTGGATTTATATTGTAATATGTCTTTGTCATTGTAATTGTCATTAATGAACTTTGTATTATGCATAGAATACTAGATTAAGTTTGAGTATTGAATGTATAATTAATTTGCTTGAGAGGGATTACGACCTCATAATTGTAAGGACGATTACGAGGTGGACATAGGAAATACGACCCCGTATTTACTGGGACAAATACGAGGCTAGAGCACGATTACGACCTAGTAATTAGGTCAAGCTGTGCATGAAATACGACCTGGTCGTGCTGAAGCCTTTGGGAGGTTTTCCTATAAATACCAGAACCCTAACAGAGATTAGGGTCGAACATTTGTCGAATTATCAAGCATATTTGTGCAGGTTAATAGGTCAAAGGTCGTTCCGCTAGCCCGAAAAAGACCTGCGAGGCAGCAGGTGATCTAGGGGCTTTTGTTGTGAATCACCACGTTTTAGAGGGGGATTCCGCACCTCTGGATAACGGGATCAAACTATTAACGATCCGCTTCAAGGGGTCTTAGACATCAGAAGGTTCGATTTCATCTTAGCTCGGCAAAAGCATAGATCAGTGGGTTTGAATTCTGGTTGATTTTAGATAATAATTTGTTTGAGGATTTGTTCGCACTTGTTTTCTAAACAATTTGGTACAAATTTGGAGCTTTAGTTCTCATAATTGAAGAAGAAAATGAAGATTTTCAGTATGCTCGGCATTTAAGGGTTGCTGGACGAAGAAGACGACTGCAAATCGACTAGTTTGTCGTTTTGTCATCTCTAGTATTTGTAGAGGATGTTGATTTAGATTTGTTCTCTTTACAGAGCTCCTTACTAGGCAATTCCAAGCATACAGAAGATAAAACAAATAGTGGAGAAATTGTTTTATTTGCAGAGTTACTAACTCGACAAATAATTGAGTTTATACCTATTTGATTTCTTGGTTATGTGTTGGAACGACTTGTTCAGTTTGCAGAGATATCATCTCGGCAAACAAGTGAAGTTGAATACATTGGTTAAGTATTGGTGATCTGTGTTAGTGATTGTACTAGTTGCCAAAGTATAAGCTCGGTACTTAGTTAAAGTTGACATTGATCAAAATACTTAGTTTGTATACCGAGATATTTGCTCGGCATTCTTCACAAATCAACTTTTGTCAAGAACATCTTGTTCTATTTGCCGAAGGCTGAGCTCGGCGTTAATCAGAAATCCAGTTTCAAAATCTTTAAATTTTTTTTTATTTCTCAAATTTTTACCATGTCTTCAAGAGAGGCTTTGGCTCTAGGTTCGGATGGAAGACCTCCTGTGTTGTTTAGAGGATCTTACCCTCTATGGAAGAAAAGATTTCTGAATTGGATTGATGGACAAAAGAATGCAAAGAACATCAGAAAGTCTTTGAAAGATGGTCCTGAAATTCTCAAAAACCCAGTGAATAATGAACCTCTTCCGGAAGAAAGCTGGAATGTTGAGCAGAAAAATCGTGTGGAGGCTGATCAAATGTCCATTGCTTATCTTTATCAAGCACTTTCGGATGATATATATTGCAATGTGGACTCATATTAAACTGGAAAGGATATTTGGGATGAGGTTGAAAAACAAATGGAAGGTTCTGATGTTTCTAACACCATAAGGTTGTCAACTGTTTTGAACATGTGTGAAACATTCAAACAGCAGAAAGGAGAACCTCTCAATGATGTCTACATCAGATTTTGTAATATCATCAATGAACTGAGGAAAAATGATGTCAAATGAACAAACATGGAGTTGAACATCAAGTTCATCAAGAATCTTGAACAAGAGTGGCAAGTTTATGGGACTTACCTGAACTAACAAGCAGACTTTGGGAACTTGACGATTCACACTTTGTTTGAAAAATTAACATTGAACACTGATCAAGTTCTAAAGACTCAAAAGATGAAAGAGGAAACTGTTCATTCTGACCCACTGGCTCTTGTTGTTGAAAAGAAGTCTTCAAGAGGTTCAAGGAAAAGCAGAGTTAAACTTGAAACTGATTTGGAGGTAAGTGATGTAAGTGATCCTGAACTAGATGAAAAGGACCTTGAGATGTATAAAGAGTTAGCTTACTTCACAAAAGCTTTCAAGAAGAAACCTACCAACAATCAGCTTCGGTCTTCCTCAGTTTCATCATATGCCAAGAATGCAAGTGTTCCTAAGTTTGAGACCTACAAGGAACCTGTTAGGGAAAAGAAGTTTGATATTGAGAAAAAGTTTGAAAGGAAAGTCTTGGAAAAGAGGAATGGGGATAGAAAGTGCTATAATTGTGGGATTCCTGGTCATATTGCCACAGAATGTACCAAACCTTGTCAGAAAAATTCAGAGTACTACAAGTACAAACTCATGTTGGCAAAACAAGAAAAAAGTGGGATTGCTCTTCTAGCTGAGGATGACAAATGGCTTCATCTCACTAATGATGAGACTGATGAACTGGCAGCAAATGTGTGCTTCATGACGAAGATCAAGAAGTCAAAGGAACTTGATAATGAAGCTGCAGATTCTACTGAAGAGAACGATGAGGTAATCATAATTCCCAAGAAACTTTTAGGTTTTTACATTGATAAAAGTGAAGCAGCTATTCAAGAAGGTAAAAAGAAAAGCAAAAAGATTTCAAAAATAAACAACGATTTGAAAGAAAAATACCAAATTCTACTCAATTTTCAAGTTAAGTTTGATCTTCTTCAAAAAGAATTTGATAATTTGAAATCTGAAAAAGCTGCAGTCACTTTTACTCCAAATTCCAAGCTTCATCTTGAGAAACAAGAACTTGAAACAAAAGTTCTTGAATTAAACAAGATCATGAAACAATTGGAAGTCGAGAAGACAAATGAGATGCTTCGGGCAAATGCTTTGGTTGAGGACATAGAGTCATTAAATGTCAAATTGAATGAGTCTACCCCTGGGTTGAAAGAAATGGAAGATCAAATTTCTAACCTAAAATATGATTGTTGTATAAAAGATTCTCTTTATCAACAACTTGAAAAGAAAAATGAGGAACTCAAAACTAAAATAGATTTTTATCAAAAAAAAGTTGTACAAGCTAAATTGAACTTATCAACAAATCTATTTGAATAGGCCAAGAAATTCAAAAACTCAGTTCATGTTAGAAATTCAAAATAGTGATAAATTGTAATTTAGATTAGATGTCTTTCTTGTTGTTAAGTCATAGGTAAATGATTACTAAGGTTGGGGGGCTAATTGTGATAATTAGCATAATTGTGTAGTTAGCCTATAAATACCCCTCATGCCTTAGTAATCATAACTTTGAACACATACACAATCATTGTAACCTTCGCCATTCTCATTAATTCCAATCAGCTAACTTTCCTTTACACACACTTTCTCTCTCAAAACACACACAAACACCAAGAACACACACTCACCAAAAACCGCCATTGATGAAGTGAATTCGGTAGTGAAATCGTGTAATAACATGTGGTATCAAAGCAAAACATCATTGTGATTCGATCCATAACTAAATTTAGTCACAGATTCATCAAAAAATCAAAATCAAAAAGTTTTTTTTGTTCGTCATTTTCTCTTCACTGTTCTTCGAAATTTCACCTCACAAATCACATAAAATCACAGATATTTGTTCACCAATAGATTCCTGATAGTTAAAAACATAATCCTGTCAAGTTTCAAGTTCTAATTCGATCTAAATCTCGAGTTTGAATTTTAGAGTTTTAGCGCGAATTTTCGGGATTCGAATTGGTTGTGTTTTGTGTTGAATTTTGTTCGTAGATGTGTAGCTGAGGTGAAAACAATCAGTTTGCAAGTTAATTCAAGTTCTAACTCCTAGTAAATCAAAAGTATTGAAGCTTTTTGAAGTCGTTAATGGAGTTTGTGTGTGAAACTGATGTTCTGATGAAGAAGATGACAATAGAACGATCTTGGCTAGGATGATCTTCACAAGATCGTCTCAGCCTTTAAACTTCTCATTTTTCATTCTAAGTGGATTGTGGCTTGTAGGACGATCCTCACAAGATCGTTCTGACAAGTGGTGTGTGGTGTAGTGTTTTTTTGTGGCTAATTAATCCGCAAGGATTGGTTTGGTCAATTCAAACACTTGGAAAGTGTTTACATTTAAAAGTTTTAAGGAAAGAAAGCTTGGACGATCTCAACAAGACCGTCCCAGCACACTGAACCTAGGATGATCTTGCCAAGGTCGTCCCAGTTCCTTTGAACACCGTCCCAGTTCCCTTGTATAGTACATTGGTGTGTTTTGGTTGATCATTTGAAGTTGTTGTGATTTGGAATCACACACTTATTGGGTAACTGATCTTATTGATTGGTTTTGCTCAAATTTCTTTCATTCCATTACATACTATTGCTCTGTCCAATTCTTTCCAAAATACTTGGAAAAATTCTTCATTTCCACAAATATACAGGACGGTCTTCAACAAGATCGTTTCACTTTTCATTCTCAAACCCTAAAACGATCTCACCAGGACGATTCTCTCTAAGATCGTCCCAATTCCTGTTTTACCTTCAACTCTTAATTCAATTCAAGTTTCAAATCAAATCAATTTCAATTAGCTTCTCGTGAAGCATTGGCTTTGGGTTCAGATATAAGACCTCCAGTTCTCTACCGTGGTTCCTATGGACTATGGAAGAAAAAAATTAATGGACTATGTGGAAAGTCAACCAAATGGTCATATACTTAAAGATTCCATTCTTAATGGACTTGCAGTTGTAGATGCAGATTCGTTGTGACAATCTAAACATACATTTGATTATTGTTTATGTTTTAGGAACTATGTTTGTAATCATTTAAATAAGAACTTGTGTTGATATTTAATGATTACAGTTGGACTTCAATATTATATCTGTTTGTGTTTTATATTGTGTTTGTGTGTTATATATTGTTTTGCAGGTACAAGAACATAGAATCAAGGTTTATAAGTGTAATAGTACACTTAAACGGTGATTGAATGTTATGTACGAGTCAAACAAAGGACCAAAGGCACGTCCCTCGTGCTGACGTCATAAACACATGAGATTACCCTCGTGCTGACGTCAGCACGAAGTGTATTGGTTATTGTTAATTACGGGCCTAATACGTAATTAAGGTCGAAGCCCACATGAACCCAATACCAATTAGTATAAATACAAGACCTAATCTACGAAATTAGGTTAATCGTTTCGAATCGTTTCTAATCCTTTTAGATCTTAGTGATTATACACGAATGAAGGTTATTTGTTCCTTCGTGTGATCTCCTACACGAACCACAAGCCTTGTGCATCTCCTTGGGTTGGTTAATTACTTATTAATCAACAAAAGGCAATAGTAATCTAGTAATCTCAAGAGGATTCCGCACTCTTGACATAACGAATCACATCTTATTACGATCCACGCAACAATAAGGCACCTTACAAGTGGTATCAGAGCCCTGAGGTTGATTACCAGAAGGTTTAAGATCGTTTGATTTGCTATTAATTGCAAAAATCTTTCGAATTTCATGTTTTAATCCGTGCTTCGTGCAACCTCGTGCTTACGTCAGCACGAGGTGATCTTCTTGATTCGTGCTTACGTCACCCAGTGTTCTTTGTGTTCACTTCGTGCCAAGTCAGTACGAATAGCGCTTCGTGCTTCAAGTCGTGACAAGTGTACTTCGTGTCCACTTCGTGCCACGTCAACACGAACTACCCTTCGTGACTTAGGTCGTGACGAGTGTATTTCGTGCTTCACTTCGTACCACGTGTCCTTCGTGCCACATGAACTAAGTAGTTTTTCGTTTTATTTGAATTCAAAATATTCGAAATGATGACTATACCAGCTACCACAAACTCACCTTATGCCCTACTTATCAGCCAGATAATCATGCACGATCATGAGGTTGGTCGGGGTAATACACCTCCAAAGCTTTTCCGTATGGAAAACTATTGGATGTGGAAAAGACGTTTTGAAGACTACATTCGTCTCACCGACATGGAAATGTGGCTTGTGATAACTCAAGGTTTTGATTGGCCTTTGTATGGGAAGAATGGAGTGATCGGTAGGTATACTTATGCTGATATGCCGATTGAAGAACGTAAAAGATACGCAATTGAAGGATAGGCCTTATCCACTCTTACTATGGCCTTACCTCAAGATAGTGTACATTTGTTCAAAAAGTACACTACTTCAAAGGATTTATGGGACCCTCTTGAAAGATATTGTGAGGGCGATGTAACCTTGAAGAAGAATCGTATCAAACTCCTGAAGCGCCAGTATGAAACCTTTAATGGACTGAAAGGAGAATCTCTTGATGAGATTATTATTTGATTCAGTCATTTGACCACTGAGCTGTCGTACTTTGAGGTTGTTTATCCTCAAACTGAGCTAGTTGATAAGTTTTTAGACTCATTGCCTAAGACATAGACTGATTATGTTCATCAACTTCAAGATGAACAGGAATACAGTACATGGGACTTTGAAAAGGTAGTTTCCAAGCTGAAGAACATAGACATGAAGAGAAGAATTAAAGATACTCACTCGGATTTCACACAAGATCCATCTTTATATCATTCTAAGTCTGTTCATTTAGCAAGCTCTAGCTCGGGAAACAATGCATTTCTAAGTGGTGCAGAAGCTACACCAATAGTAGATGCTGAAGGTATTGCTAGATATGTTGCTTATGACAATACACATTTGAATGTCAAGAGCAATGTACAATCTTTTCATTCTATGCCAATGAGTATGAGTTCTGCAGAAGGAAGACTGAGTGTTTACTCAGCCTTTTGTAATGCTCATGAAGCATTTATCGGAGGAAAGATTACTGATCCTGTAGTAATTGATGAGAATTACAATCAAATAGATCCTGATGATTTGGAAGAAATGGATCTACAATGGCAGCTAGCTATGCTCACTATTAAGGTCAGAAGATTCACTCAGAGAACTGGGAGACCTATAGGTAATGGCACTAAAGGCTTTGACAAATCCAAGGTGAAATGTTATAACTGCGATGGATTTGGTCATTTTGCAAGAGAGTGTCAACGACCTAAGAGGATTGATATAACCGTTGCTGGTCGTCAAAATTACAATCAAGGCAGTATTACTCCGAGTAATCATAAGACGCAAGCAATGATTACATATCCGGCTACTCCACAATAGCCAGTTTCGTCACCATTTTCGGAGTCAAAGGCTGTTGTTGTTCAGAATCCAGATGGTACTTATATGATGAGGTAGCTGCAACAATTGATTATGTTGTATACTCAAGTGAAAAAGTGCATCTGAGATAGTTCAGAAGAATGTATGTAATGTTGCTGAGACCGTAAGATCTGAGAGTGAACAAATGACAGCAGTAAAAGCATCTAAAGAAAAGGAAGAGTCATCGAGTCCTGTTGATGACATTTCTATGAAGAGCATTGAAGAACAAATGAAGAACTTCGTGATACCTAAAGGTATGACAACTGAAGACTTTGTTACATACATGGCAGATTGCAAGGCTGCAGATCAGAAGGTATCTTGTTCTTTATCTTTTATAATTAACGTGTGTAAAATGATGTCAGATTTAAAACTTGAGGTGTTTATTTTGAATAAGTCATTTATTAACTTAACTAGTCAGAACAACATGTTTAAAAAGGAAAACGACTCTTTGTTTGCCAAAATTTCTGGATTGGTAAAACAAGAAAGTCTTTATCAAGATAAGATTCATGCATCTGATAAGGATATTCTTGCATTAAAAGAAAAACTAAAAGAGTCAGTTCTGATGGAAAAAGTGGGAAATGAACAATACGCTCAACTAACTGAAGACTTTTCTAAAAAGGAGAAAGAATTGGTTAACGCACAGTTGGAGATAGTTAAGCTTAATACAAGACTAGATCAAATTAGGGGATCTGATTTAATAAGATCAATGCAGATGCAAAAACCTGTACCACGGAATTCACAAGATAAAAGTGTTTTGGGTATGAGTTATAATGAGGTTAGAGGTCCATTCAATGATAATTATACTGAGTCTCTAACACAGCTTACTGAAAAGATCGATATTGGTGAAATTGGTCCAATCGTTTCAGAAAAACAAAATGTTGATCCTAAGACCCCTAAAAGCTCTAAAAGCTCAATTGATAAAATTAAAAAGCTTAACAAGAAACATAAGCTTGAAAGTTCATTTGTTAAACTAGTGGATCCTAAGAATAGAGTTTATGATGCTAGTGCTTCTAAAGGATCTAGTCAAGTAAATTCAACTTGTCCTGTCAATAAGAACATTAAATGTTTTACAATGAAAGGAAGTGATACTGTTTTTACATCCAATGAAATTGATTTTGAAAAGATAGATCATGACAAGATTGATAAAGTATGGAATAAGGATGAATCTACGTCTAGTGGAGTCCCCTTAACTCCATATAAGACTCATAAGAATTCTCAAAAGAAGGTACATTTTTCGGATAAAAATGAGTCAACTGGTTTATCAAAAGAGGAGTCAGCCACAATTGAACTTAAGGAATGTTTAGGCATGACTTCAGCTGAGTTTGATGTTAAAGCTAAGAAAGCAAGAGCTAAAAAATCTTGTTTCTATTGTTATGAAGTAGGACATGTTTATAGTTGTTGTCCAAATAGGAAACGAAGATGTCCAGAAAAGGGTATGTCTTCTGGAGGATCTAGTGACTCAGATATTGTTGCTCATAATAATAGATCTAAGACTCCAAAACAACAGGGACCTTCACAGAATACTACTTCTAGTAGTGTAAGTCCGAGTCGTTCTCGTACACCTCAAAGGAGTAATTCACCTAGGAAGATGGCTCAACAAAATCGATCTCCTCCTTCTAGAATTAATAGTTCGTCTAAATTCTATGATCGATTAGGGAGTCAACCTAGATTTGGTACTCACTCACCAAGGAATTCACCTCCTAAGACTCGTTTCACTTCACCTAAGAAACAGTCTGTGACACCATCTTCATCCAAGGCTCTATTACAGAGCAATGGATATTAGATCGAATTGATCATTAGAAATGAATTCGGAAAACCTAAACCTTAAAAGGTTTGGGTTCCCTTCAGAAACTAACCATCTTATCGTCTGATGTGCAGGAAGAACCAAGGAAGCCTATTAGTCTTTGGTATGTTGACAGTGGATGCTCTCGGCACATGACAGGGGACAAGAATGTTTTTTCCAATTATGAAGATGTAAATGGTTCATATGTTAGTTTCTCAGGTCCCAAGGGCGGCAACATCTCGGGCCAAGGTGATGTTGTCAATGGGAAGATTACGTTGGAGAAAGTCAATTATGTGGAACAGTTAGCACATAATTTATTAAGTGTTTCTCATATTTGTGACAAGGGTAACAATGTCCATTTTAATGAGAAAGAAGCACTTATATTGAAACCGGGATATGTTATTCCGGAAGACTGGATCCTGCTAAAAGCTCCTAGGAAGAAAGACATCTATGGCCTTGTGTTAGGTGTTGATGATCCAAAGGAGTCTGTTTGCTTGTTATCAAAAGCAAACGAATCTGAATCTTTACTATGGCATAGAAGAATGGGACATATCAATTTCCAAAAAATTAATGACATTGTCAAACATGGTTTGGTTGAAGGCGTTCCAATGAAACGGTTTGGAATGGAAGACAAATGTGTACCTTGTCTGAAAGGTAAACAACAAAAGTCTACACATAAACCGAAACAAGAAAATTCTATTGCCAATCCTTTCGAGTTACTTCACATGGATTTATTTGGTCTAGTGAATGTAAGAAGTATCGGTGGGATGTACTACTGTTTGGTGGTTACTGATGATTACTCGAGATTCTCATGGGTAATCTTTCTTAAATCGAAAGATGAAACTCCGCAGATTTTGATAAATTTCTTTGTCAAAACTGAAAACATTTATGGAGTTCGTGTTAAGAGAATCAGGAGTGACAACGGAACTGAATTCAAGAATAATGTGATGGATGTCTTTTGTTTGTCAAAGGGAATCCAACATCAATACAGTTCTCCGTATGAACCACAACAGAATGGAGTTGCTAAAAGAAAGAATAGGACTCTAATCGAGACAGCCAGAACTATGCTTGCAGATTCAGGGCTTCCTACTATGTTTTGGGCGGAAGCGGTGAATACAGCTTGTCATATTTTAAATAGGGTTACTGTAGTTAAGCGTCATAATAAGACATGTTATGAGCTTCTACATAAGAAGAAATCGAATTTACAGAATGTTGAACCATTTGGTGTACCGTGTACTTTCTTGAAGTATCTACCTCAGTCAAAGTTTGATTCAAAGGTTGAAGAGGGGTTTCTCATGGGTTATAAACCGGGAACATCAATTCGACGGGTTTACAACAAACAGACTGGCAAAGTTGATTTGGGAACAAATGTCAAGATTGTCAGTCATAAGCCCGCTATTCATTCTGGAAATGGCAAAAACTTCGATTATGATAGTGTATTTAGTTCACTACATGGTCCTGATTCTTATTCAGATCCTGAGACAGTTGATGATGTGATTATTTTAAGAGATCACATGGATAATACTCCTATATCTCCGCCTACTCGAAATGTCGATACTACTCCAACCAACGTTCAATCTACTACTGATGTTGATGAAAATGGTAAGGACAAGAATAAGACACCAGATTCAGATAATAGTGAACCCGAGAACACTTCACCACTTACTCCATCAAAGGTTACATTGCCTGATGATGATCGTATTTCTGAAGAATCGGAAGATGATTTTAGCTCTCCTGAGTTTCAGATTAGAACAAATTTAGGAGAAAGTCTGAATGTTGATTTGGTTCCTCAATATCGAATTAATAAGGATCATCTAGTTGATAATATTCTTGGAAATGCTACAAAACCTGTTCGAAATAGAAATTAGTTGAATAAGGATCTGACTAGTTTGTTTTGTGAAGTGAAAGACACTGGATTGTTAACTGAGTGTTTATATTCTGGTTTCATTTCACAAGTAAAACCTAAGAATGTTAAGGCAGCACTTCAAGATCCATGTTGGGTTGAAGCTATGCAAGAAGAATTAGCTCAATTTGAAAAACTTGGAGTTTGGGAGTTAGTAGATGTGCCTAGAGGTAAAGAACCGATTGGAACTCGTTGGGTATATAAATGCACTCGAAATGACAAAGGGATCGTTACTAGAAATAAAGCACGTTTGGTTGTTCAGGGGTTTGCACAACGAGAAGGATATGACTATAACGAAACTTTTGCACCAGTTGCTAGGATTGAAGCTATAAGGTTATTTTTAGCCTATGCAAGTTTCAAAGGTATAAAGGTGTATCAGTTAGACTGGTGAATAAAGAATCCTTTCCAAGGGAAAGATGAACTTGTGGATGCAACTTATTATCGTGCTATTATTGGCTCATTGATATATCTGACGACTTCACGTCCAGATATTATGTTCGCCGTTTGTCTTTGCGCTAGATTTCAAGCTAGTCTGAAAGAGTCACATTTGACTGCAGCAAAACGTATTCTACGTTATCTTAAGGGAAACCAAGGGCTTGGTCTATGGTATCCTATGGGAGGAACGTTTGATTTTGTTGCATATACTGATTCGGATTTTGGCGGTTATAACAATGACAGAAAGTCTACGACTGGAGGTTGTCAGTTGTTAGGAGGAAGATTAGTATCGTGGCAGTGCAAGAAGCAGACATGTGTTGCTCAGTCTTCATGTGAGGCAGAGTATATGGCTGCTGGTAGCTGTTGTTCCCAGGTATTGTGGATTCAACAACAACTTCGTGACTACGGTATGGATTTTCTTGATACTCCTATTAGAATAGACAATAAGTCAGCTGTAGACATTACAAATAACCCTGTCATGCATAAGGTCACCAAGCATATTGATATTAGACATCATTTCTTGCGTGATTGCGCCCAAAAGAAGTTAATTCATTTGGAAAAGGTTATAACCGATGATAATTTAGCTGATCTGTATACCAAAGCATTTGATAAGACTCGATTTGAGAAGTTAATTCTTCTCAATGGGATGAAGAATGCTGATTCATATTAAATCTCTCAAAGAACTAATTTTGTAAGTTTGTGTCTGTAAATAGCTAGAGTCATAAAAATACAAAAAAAGTTCTTAGTGTCATAAAAAACCATAAAAATGTGAAAAATGAGAAAATGAAAAAAATATGGCATAGATTTAAGTTAATGCTTTCAGATGATTAGAAGTGAGGATACTTAGCTTTTAAGTCTGCTTAATCGTAATATAACTGCTTAGTTCAGTGATTACAATTTGGGATATATTGGTAGACACAAAGTAGCAAGGTTTCCTTAATCTGAACTTAATTTATACAATGTTCTTGTGGGAAACATATTCAGAAATATGGCTGAGAATGCTTGCTTTTCAGTAATGAATTAATTTAGTCCTTAAATTTTGTGAAAGATCTAGCATTACTATACGATTTGTTCAATGTATAGGCAAAAACCTCTACCAATCATGAGCATGAAAGTTAAATGTGACATTGTTTATGCAAATGACATGAATGTTAACTAAGGGGCTAATGTGGTCTTTGAGATTCGGACAAGTATGTCCTCGGGGTGTCTTTGTATACCTAGCCTACCTAAAGCTTCCAACTTGGGATAGGTTGTCAGAAAGTTCGCTACATTGGTCTCACAGAAAATCATGGGTTCTTTATAAATAATGAAATACAAAAGCAAATAAGTTAAATCACAAAGGAATTAAATTCTGTTATCTAAAAAGTGTCTCATGATTTGTTTAAGGATGTCTTTGAATATATATTGAATATTTTTTATCTTAGTGCTTGTATCAATTACGGAAGTATATCTGAATGTGGGTCACATAAGTTCGCAAACTATTCAATGGCATATTAGGCTACTCGGGTTACATAGTGACTGTCCTTGGCCAGGGTATGTCGAAAGTGTCATAACTCAAAGGAAACTGGAAGTACCGAGTGTTTAAGAGGACAAATATACCGGTAATCGTGGTTCAGTCACTGTTCATAACTAATAATAAGAGAATTATTTCTCACTTGCAGACTTATGTAAATGTTAATCTGATCTAATCTGCAGAAACTTAAAATTTCTTGTAAATAAATAAAGTAGCTTAGTTTTTATTTTATTTTATTTTTTAGTTTATTTTGTTTTGTTTTCGTTTTTATTTTTATTTTTGTAATAAGTGTCAGTTTGTGTGTCAAACTAGTTCTTATTGCACGAGAGATTTGATAAACATTAAATGTTATAATTCTTAGTGAATTATATAAGTTTTGTTGCTTACGGTATAAATGTTTAAAAGATGGATTTTCTAATTAATACATAAGTTGTTTAATTTAGAAAATGAAATGTTTTGAAAATTGAAAAGTCAAAATATTTTTGAATGTATTTCAAGTGAATTTTTGAAATTTCAATTGTTTTTGGTTGATAAGTATGCATGACAAAGATTGGACTTGCCTTAGATCTTGTAATGATTGCTAGGTGAAGATTTTGATTGATTTGCATATTTATGATATTTTTATTGTTTTCATGCATTGATGAAGTTTGTTAAGTGTGCAGGTTACAGATAATAAACTCATTTTAAATGATTTTGGCATCAAAATTTCAGATTGTGATTAAAGGCAAAATTGTTTTCGCTTGCTTATTAGAATTGCATTGCGACGGACAATAAAAGTTGCTCAGAAATTACAAGAACTGTGCTACAAGGATGGATTGCCTTGTCTTTTTTAACCTAAGACTTAGTGTGATAGGTTACCATTGTATGATCAAGATCACAACCTAAGATGTAATGTGTTACGTTGTTGATATGATATTTTGTTGTATTGTGATGCTTTATACATTAAATATGTTTTAATGTAAGTTTGCATTTGTTGAGTTAAACATCAATAAAGAAATGATCGATTTTATGTCAAGATAATAATGTAAGATTTATTTGATACATTATTGTGGTAACAAGTTAGTACGGATGATCTACGATTGCATATTCGAGTAGATTCAGGTTTTTGGTAACGAGTATCTACAGGTTTATGTTTCTGGAACCTTCGTAATTTTTCCTTCTTTAGAATTCTGGAAAATTCACGAAATTTTGGCTAAGGAATGAAGCTTGTGTGAATAAAAAATCTGAAAATTCGAAGTCATTCGTGCTGACGTCAGCATGCCTCGCGCTGATGTCATCACGAAGCCCACGAACCAAGTGTTCGGCCCGGCCCACGAAGCTCCGAATATAAATATGAATTTTACCTTTTCATTAATTATCTTTAATCGAAAATTAACCCTAATTAATCACACGAATTACTTTCCTTCGTGCTACTATTCATCCGCCCCCTATTTCGATTGATTCCTTCTTTCTTCGTGTTATTCATCCAGATTTGTTGGTATAATTTCAATCTAGGATGACTGATTGATGTTTTGACTATAAGAATTAACAGTAACTCGGACGAACGACGAATTAGATCTTTGATTTTTGATGATTTGGACTTAAATTGGACTTAAAATTAGATTAATTGATGTTTAAAAATGTTAAATCTAACAAAACTTTAAGTAAACAGGTGTTAAATCAAGATTAATCAAAGAGATTTGTGTTTCGGTCACTATTCACACGAAGAACCTGAACCAACTTCGTGTTCATCGAATTAGTTTCGATTTTGTTTTCTGGGCATACACGAACCATAAACAAGTCCACGATGATGTTTTTGATTAATTTTAACATCGTGTGGAGATGTTTTGTACTTCGTGTTTCTGGGTTCATGGTGGCTCGTGCTGATGTCACGACGAGGGAAATTCTCCTCGTGATGACGTCATCACGAACCAGAAAACCAAAACCCTAATTTTTGTCTTTCGTTTATTCTAACTTATTGTTTTTCTTGTCGTTTTTTGTCTGTTTTGTGCAGGTATGGCTGGACAAGGTGATAATGCTCGTGTGTTCGCAAAAGAGCACAATGCTGCACTCGATCTTAGCATTACGCAGACGGGGTGCACTCCAGAGTTTCACGGTGTTCTCCAGTTTCTTGCACGTTGTCGCATTAGCTTTGCGTTGACCAAGAACCCTCCGTTGGTAATAAGTCTCATTCGGGAGTTTTGGAACTCAGCCCGATCAGTGCAGATGGGTGATCATTTGTACATTCACACTACTGTTGGAGGACTTTCTATTTCAATCTCAGCTGGAGACTTAAGGACTATTTTACGCTTAGGTGTTGATGACATGGAGCAAGGTCCTACTGAGTTTACAGAAGAATTCTGTGACGGTGCTCTACGTCGTATGGGTTATGCTGGAAACATTACACACCCATACTTTAGGAAGAATCTTCGCGGCAAATGGAATCTACTTGCTTACTATTTGTTGAGGTCTATGTAACATCCTAAACTTTTCGATCTTTGACCTTGACTTTGTCGTTAGTCAATCGACAACTTCTATCGTTTACCCTTAGTGATCTTTGACGACGTTAGTCTCTTTAATTGCTAGGTGATTAATTAGTTGTTAAATAATAATTAAGGTTCCTTATATGTGGATATATAATTGAGTTATGTGATGCTAAAATGGTGTGTCGGTTCATATTATGTGCTTAAGACGTTAATTAGTCATCCGTTAGTGTACGTATTAGCTTCGGGCCTTAGTTTTTAGGCTAAAATAACTTTTTGGGCTAGTTTGAGTAGGCTTTAGCTAGGCCCAATCCTCATGAACGAATTTGGAAGATAAAATCAGGTTTATTAGGGTTTGAAAACCCTTACTAACTTATTGTTAACTCACCATAATGACATATTTAAGCCACCACATCTCATAGCCTCCATTTCCCTTATCTTTTCATTATTTTCTCACTTATTTCTTCATCTTTTCTCTCAAAATTCATGGGTCCTTTCCTGGAAATCAGTAGGTAACATATTCTTGTTCATTATGTGTTCTTTATAATGATCCTTGCTTGTGTCTAGAGATTTTCATAGCGAAAATTAACGTTTTCGAGGTTATTTTGGGATCTCAATGATGACGGTTTTACAATAAGGGTTAAGTATAGTAAAATCATTCTCTTTTGATGTATTTCAATGTTATGTAGTTATTTGAAAGTATTTTGATTCATACATATGGATTTCAAATCGATTTGTAAACGTGTTTAACGTCTTTTTTCATTAGATCTGAAGAAAGAAACTTTTAAAATGGGATTTTCTTCTGGAATTAGAATCTCTATTGAAAAATCATGAGTTTTGCAAAAAGAATCACGTGATTTGGTTGAATAACGAACCGGGAATCTTGTTTTAAAGATTTATAAGGATGTTGCAATGTTTTTGTTGTTTATTATCAAAAAAAAAGAAATTAAAATGAATTATTTTCTAGAGTTATATTCTTTAATGAAAACCGAAGATTATGCAAAAAGAATCATTTAAATTTATCAAGTAACGAAGTAGAAATCTCGATTTAAAGTTGTTTAAGCACTTAGCAATTATTTGTGAATGCAAAATAAGGAACAAGAGAAGAGCAGCAGCCCCGTCGATCTCCATTTTTCATCTGCTTGCATCATGATGATGTCAGCATGGTGACGTCATGCTTATGTCATAGTCAACTAGAATTTACACTTTTAGTCCCTCCAGTTGTAGTTTTGCATTTTTCTTGGTCCCTGTAGTTTCAGACTTGCCGTTTTCAGTCCCTGAAGTTTCTAAATTGACATAAAAGGTCCCTGAAGTTTCTGATTTGACATAAACGGTCCCTGTAGTTTCAAAAATGACAGTTTTGATCCCGTAGTTTTGAAAGTGACAATTTTGATCCCTATAGTTTGAAAAGTGACTGTTTTGATCCCTACAGTTTTGAAATTGACAGTTTTGATCCCTACAGTTCTGAATTGACATATTTGGTCCTTGCGAGATTGAAATTGTGTTTTGAATCTTGTGAGATTAAAATTGTAACTTTTGATCTTTATGGTTCAAGATTGAAATTGTCATTTTTGAATCTTGTGGTTCGAGATTGAAATTGTCATTATTGAACCAAATGCTATTGAATATTTAACACCTTAAATTAAACGCATGATGTTGAGTCCTCATTAAAAGACAATGATAGTGAGTAAATTAGCAATTAATTGGACTCTTTTGTACATCGTAGGTTCTGAAGGTTTGAGCATTCACTGTTGAGTCTTAATTGGTGTGACACTTTGTTATTGCATTCTTATTGAGGTAAGATAACATTTTTCGTCACCTGAGGGTACAATAAAATATAGTTTTTATTAGTTAAAACCCCCAAATGAATATAATTGCATACTTGTATGATTATGGGATTATATGGGAGGCTTTATGGGATATGTATGATTATCATTGATGATGTATGGTAAGATATGAATGATTTAAAGGTATGATGTTATGGATGTGAAATGAAATGATGAAATGTTTTTATGAATGTTTGCATAGCTTGAACACCTAGTCACTAGACATATGAATAGGATTGCCATGATACATGCACGATTAAGGGCCCTAAAGTAAATGATGATGTATGTGATTAGTTTAGGTGAAAGTGTAGCCTAAGCTAATATAATTAAGAAGTCTCGAGCATATTTAAGATGTTGTGTTAAGCTTAACCCGTGCTAGTTCTTCGGAGCTAGGGCGTATGTGGTCACGTGGTTTGGGAATCATGATACCTCCCATGGCATAGTTACGTTTGAGTATTCCGGGTGGAGTAACTAACCACCATTGCGTAAAGGCATAAACGGTTTATTCAGTTGGAAATGACTTTGTCAATTCCTTAACGACGCCGATGGACCACCGAAAGGTTTACCCATCATGTCGGGTGTGAGGACTCCATGTATGGTCTATGACCGCCTGCACACAAACCCCACATCCCTATGTAAGTGGCGTAAGTCACTTAGCCTACGTCTAGGCAAAGAAACAAAGTAAAGAAAGAAAGATAAGAAAGAAATGCTAGGCACATTAGGAATATGATGATCCTATTGTGTTTTGTCTATCTTGTGATGTGATATGTATGTGATATTAATACTTGTTCTTTGAAAATGTTGTGCCTTCAGGATAAGCAAGCTTGAGCTAGGAAAACATTAGCTCGGTGAGATGGGTAGAAGTAATAAAGATGACTAGTATAGATTGTTGAATGCTTAGACTTCCCTTGGCCTTACGTTTTGGCTACTTTCATTTATGATTTATGAATATGTAATAATGATGGCATTTATGTTGGTGCCATAACTTGGATTTCATTTATATTGTTTTGATGATGAACATTAGTAACACCATTTTATAAAGGTACCATCCGGTTGATGTGGCAGTTTTAAAGTGATCCTTTTCTGATAGTTTTTAAATGCCGTTTGGCAAAGTTTTTTGAAATCCAAATTTTTAAATGACAGGTGTTACAGTCTATTAGTCATCGGAGTACGGGTCACGATCAGATGAATATCCCGAATGCATCTCAGTTGGTTGCCTTGGTGCTGAACAAGCCATACAACTTTTCTCAGTACATATTTGATAATTTTGAGAGGCAAATGAGATCATTTGGAACCGACAAAAAGTTTTACTTGTTTCCGAGATTTGTGATGATCATAATTCGTCACTTTGCAGTTGATTTGCCATTTGACGGTCCTACGTTCAATTTAGGTCGTCTTACATATAAGGCATTTGTTGAAAGTGTGAAGCACGTGTCGGGAAGAAATGTTCCGATTGAGGTTGATAATCCACCTCTGTTCAGACATTTGATTGATCCTAACTATGTTGCCCCTAGACAAGGTTGGGAAGATGACGAACCCGTTGCTGCTGGTGGTGGTGGTGATGATCAGGCTCAAGATAATCCTCCATGAGAGCGAGCTGATCAGTTTGAGGGACTTAATGATGTTCCTTTGTTTGCTGGAAATCTGGAGGATGATCCAGATATGGATGCTCTTATGGAGGATATTGATGATCCTACAAATCTTGTCCCACCATCTACTGGAGTTTCTTCTTCTACCTCTGCTCCAGTTGTTGTTGATGTTGGTCCTTCTGAAATCCCTGTTAATGTTGTTGAGGATTCAGAAGATGAAGAAGAGGAAGAAAGGTTGCCGAAGCAAAGAAGAAGACTAGAAAGATCTCAAGCTGAAGTTAATAGAGAATTTGCTGCTTATAATGAAGCCATGGAGATGTCTCATGCACCTAATGTTGGTGATACTCCATTGGTTGTTGCTTTAAGAGCTTCTGTTTCTGAGATTCCTGTTTCTGTGTCTGCTACTTCTGCTACTGATGTTGTTATTGGGGAGAGAAGGTCGAGACCAAAGTTTATTATACGAGGAATTGGTTCTCGCGCACAAGTTGTTACTGAGGCTACAACTGTTACGATTCCTACTGCTCCAGAGTCTACAGTTCATCAAGAGCCAGAAGCCGACACTTGTTGCTCCTAGGCCTTCGTCTGCTCCTATTCAGGCGACAGTTCCTGTTTCTACTGTCATGGGACGTCTGTTGGCCCCTCTGCAAAGACCTCAGATGCCTCCCACATGAACTTTCAGTGCTCGTATGCCTTCTTTTGAAGCTACGATGCCACCTTAGGCCTCTACATCTGATGTTGCTTCTACGTCACGTCCAGTTGCTCTTGTTCAAGTGCAGCCGAGTCGTTGATTTTCTGAGAAGAAGATGTTAGAGTTGAGGGTTACAGCTTTGGAGAATAAGCTACAGCTCCAAGCTGCTAAGCATCAAGAAGATATGGACGTAATGACAGCTCTTGTTCATTCTCTTGGTTCTAGACTTGACGAATTCTTGGCTCAAGGGGGAGATAGAAGTAGTTGTAAGGATGATGAGCTAGCTAAGAAGACAAGAGATGATGATCATGAAGATCAAGATCAAGCTCAAGATCCAAATCAACAACAACCAACAGATGGTGAGCCAGAGAATAGAGGTCAAGATCAAGATGCTGCTGATGATGTTATGGATACAGAGACTGCAGATATTCAGGGGGAGTTGTCAAGACAAAGAGAGTCAGAGATTGCTGGTACAGCTGGTGCTAGTACTTCTAGGACTCAAGATAAAGGTAAAGCTGTGATGGCCGCTCCAGATGCAGATCCTGATGATCCAAATAATGATGATGAAGAAGATTCCAATTCAGGTAACTCCGATTCTAAGTCTAATAGAATTGAAAGGGAGATTCGAGAAAAGCTAGTGAATGATCCTCATAATCAAATAGAAAAAGAGAATCTTAGCAAAGGAAAATCTACTCAGGATAGTGAGTCAACTAAGACTGATTCTACTACCAATGCCTCTACAGAGTCAGAGATTGGGATATGATCCACAAGCTCATATCAGAGCTAGAGCAGAGATTATGGATTATGATAATTATTATGATCCAGGATCACTTAGGGATCAAATGAAAGAACAGTCAGGGTTATCTCATACATCTTCAGAGTCAGAGTCAGATTCGGATTCAGATTCGGATTATGAACCTTAGTGCTAATGATTTTTGTTTTTGTAATTATAAGATAAATATGAATGTATTTGTTACATTATATTTATGATATAATATTATTGTTGTAAATTAAAATAGATAAAGATTATAAGATAAATATTAATGTAATTGTTGCATTATATTTATGATATAGTATTATTTATTTTAATTTCTTTTATGTATTTATACTATTTTATTATGTCTTGACTTATGATTTATGTTCTTTATCTTTGTATATGTAAATCGTTTGAATTGCAGATAAGCTTCAAAGGATAGGTGCATTGGACGGTCTTGATGCTGAAGAAGACTTAGAAAGTATCAATAATGAAGATATGGCAGAAGGAGAGTTCATTACTTCATAAGCTGATAGAAAAAGGTTACTTGATATACCTTATGACTTTGAACGTGTCTTTAATGAAGATGAAGTCAATCAACTTGAACCAATAGCTGAAGTGGAACATCTCAATCTCAATCCAATCAGAGACAGTCCAGATGAACCTAAGAATGCAACAAGTTTGAGGTTTGCTGTATATGCAAATATAGTAGATGAAGGACATGATAATATTTTTGATCTATACTGGAATATAGATGCTACACGAGAAGTTGATCTTGGAAGATTTAATATACCTCCGGTGCAGCAAGATCATGAGTTTATTATTAATAGACTGATTCCAGGTTATAGAAGACATACTGGTTTGGTAATACGTGATACGTATAAGCCATCGATGTTTTGGGAGTTTATCTCAGACAAGGATGCACTCAAGTATTTCTCAGTGATACAAAGTTGGTTTTATGATCAGAGAATTGATTTATTTGTTATCAAGAGAAAAGAGGGATGCCAGTATATGTCATTGAGTCAAAGACATTTCCACTCTCTTAGTGATTCTGATATGATAGATTTGGAAAGACGATGGTTTGTTAATCTTCAGAGCAATGGACTTGCAGATTTCTATTGGAATAGATTCAGAGATGAAAGAATTAGAAATTTCAGTGATAGAGGTCTGAAGCCAGAAGATAGGTTGATTAAGCTAACATCTTTGAAGAAGATTAAGAATCAAGATGGCACATTTCGTTTTCTCCAACGAAGGATTAAATGTATTAAGAAGGTTCCCGCTATCAGATGGGATCAAGATATGCTGACAGAGATGACATTTTGGCAGATAGATATCAAGTCAGGCGAAGCACAGATGTTTGTTGATAATTCACAAAAACAAATGTTGCTACGCATGTATGATCCAATGCAGGTTGTCAATTTGTCAAGAGGTGATCAGAGAAGACTTTTGGATACACCTTGTTCAGCAGTGGACTTTTGGAGAGTTGAAGAAAGGCGCTATCGCAACATTCTCGCACATTGTTTGCAAGAGAGAATTCACGCGAATAGTAAAAGGCTTTTGTTTAATGTATACTTGGAAAAATTCTTCATTTCCACAAATATACAGGACAGTCTTCAACAAGATCGTTTCATTTTTCATTCTCAAACCCTAAAACGATCTCACCAGGACGATTCTCTCTAAGATCGTCCCAATTCTTGTTTTACCTTCAACTCTTAATTCAATTCAAGTTTCAAATCAAATCAATTTCAATTGGCTTCTCGTGAAGCATTGGCTTTGGGTTCAGATATAAGACCTCCAGTTCTCTACCGTGGTTCCTATGGACTATGGAAGAAAAAAATTAATGGACTATGTGGAAAGTCAACCAAATGGTCATATACTTAAAGATTCCATTCTTAATGGACTTGCAGTTGTAGATGCAGATTGGTTGTGACAATCTAAACATACATTTGATTATTGTTTATGTTTTAGGAACTATGTTTGTAATCATTTAAATAAGAACTTGTGTTGATATTTAATGATTACATTTGGACTTCAATATTATATTTGTTTGTGTTTTATATTGTGTTTGTGTGTTATATATTGTTTTGCAGGTACAAGAACATAGAATCAAGGTTTATAAGTGTCATAGAACACTTAAACAGTGATTGAATGTTATGTACGAGTCAAATAAAGGACCAAAGGCACGTCCCTCGTGCTGACGTCATTAGCACATGGGATTACCCTCGTGCTGACGTCAGCACGAAGTGTATTGGTTATTGTTAATTACGGGCCTAATACGTAATTAAGGCCGAAGCCCACACGAACCCAATACCAATTAGTATAAATACAAGACCTAATCTACGAAATTAGGTTAATCGTTTCGAATCGTTTCTAATCCTTTTAGATCTTAGTGATTATACACGAATCAAGGTTATTTGTTCCTTCGTGTGATCTCCTACACGAACCACAAGCTTTGTGCATCTCCTTGGGTTGGTTAATTACTTATTAATCAACAAAAGGCAATAGCAATCTAGTTATCTCAAGAGGATTCCGCACTCTTGACATAACGAATCACATCTTATTACGATCCACGCAACAATAGGGCACCTTACAGCAGTTCATCGCCATCCCACTACTGGTGCAATACTGACTCTGATCTTTTGAATGCTGAACAAAAAGATCGAACAGCTGCAGATAATAGAGCTAGATCATGCTTATACAAAGCTCTACCAGATGAAATCTATGGCTCAGTTGATTTATATGATACAGCCAAGGAAATATGGGATGAGGTGGCAAGACAGATGGAAGGAGCTGACGTGACTTCAACAATTCGATTGACCAATGTTTTGACTGAGTTTGACAACTTCCCCAAATTGCCAAATGAATCTATTGAAGCTGTCTACTACAGATTCTGCAATGTCATAAATGCACTGAGGAAGAACAATGTCAAGAAAATAGAGATTGAGTTAAACATCAAAATCATCAAAGCTCTTGGTCCAGAATGGGAAGATTTTGGAACACAGATCAAGCAACATCAAAATCTGACCAAGTTCACCATTCATACTCTTTATGAATCTTTCAAACTCAATGAAAACCAAGTTCTAAACAAAGCTTCATCAAGCAAAATGCCAGAAGTTGTATCTTCTGATCCTTTGGCATTGATTGTTGAGAAGAAAGTATCTGAAGCTCTTAAGAGGCAAATGGTAGATGAACTATATCAAGCTCTTGCCGCAGTAACAAAGCATTTCAAGAGAAAATTTTACAAAGCGAGGCCAGCAAACAACAATCTCCGCATTTCTTCTACAAGCGCATTTCCCAAGAAGGATCACTATCATGCTAAGGGTTAGGAACAAGGTGAAGCAAGTGGATCAAAGCATGGTGAGAAGTAGGAAGCTAATGAGAAACAAGTTGATGAGAAGGGTAAGGCATCAGACAAAAAGTGCTACAATTATGGTATTCCCGGCCATTTTCAATTGATTGCAAGCAACCTTGAAAGCGGAACTATGAGTATTACAAGCAGAAGATGCTGTTAGCCAAACAAGTTGAAGTAGGACATGCATTACTCGCTGAAGATGACAAATGGCTATTACTCTCTGATGACGAGGATGAAGATCTCTCTGCTAATGTTTGCTTTATGGCAAGGTTGGCCAAGGACAAAGTCTTTGAAGCAGAAAGCACTGATGATGAATACCCAGATGATGAGTGTTATGGGTGAAATTTCAGATTTCATTATCTTGGGACCTCAAGATCATGGACCTTTAGGATCTTGACACGCCTTGACGAATTACTAACGATAAACTTCAAGTATTGTTTCTATGAGATGCAGGTAACTTGATATTTATCACAAGGGAAATATCTCTAACGGTACAAAAGAGATTCAACACATGTCTTATTTGATCAACACGCAAAGAAGACTTAGTCCAGCATCATAATCGGACTTCAAGAGGAATTTAGCATGGGGAGAATATCTTCAAACGGCTACAATATCAGTCAAGATATGCTCCAACGTTCACCAAATGAAGACCAGGAAGATCCCTGTAATTTCGGAAAATTAGTTACTAGCTTGCTCTATATAAACGAGGACCTGATCGATCATAGGTAATACAATGTTACACAGACTCACATATTTACCTGCTTATTTTCTCTGCTCAAACTTGTAAACAACCAACACACTTTTCTTTACTTAGAAAGATCGATCAACTCGCTCTATCATTGTAACCAATTTACACCGTTAATAAAAGAACAAGGTAGGGACGATTGCTTCCTCCCGGGGTTTTTATTCCGGCAATCCATAAAGGATTAAGGGCTTTTCCTTGATAACAAATCTCGGTGTTCTTTGTTCCTTTCTCTTTATTTTCCGCATTTATTTACGTTTATCTTTCTTTATCTTGCTTAATCTATCTTATATTTAATTATATAGTTATTTGCGAAATCTTTTGACTACCTTCTTTTGTTTAAGTCGACATAATCTTGATTTATCATACTTATTTTAAACGCATCTTTGAATCTAAACCAATTTTACAAGCCCTTAACCTCACGAACGAAAGTTTGCTTACATAATTGATCTAAGTCTTCAAGATTGATTATCTTAGATAATTTTTGACCAAAATAATTTGGCGCCCACCGTGGGGCAAAAGGTGCTTTCGATCTGATAAAAAATCTTTTTGATTTTCATAAATCTCGATTTTTCAAAATCTAATACCGAAGATGTCGACTCAACTAACTAATTCTTCGCAAATTACTCCTGTTCTTTCTTCTCATTTGCCTCCTCTACCTCCAGGACGTGTTTTTTATCGAAGAAACAGGAACAATGTTGCTCGAACTTCTGCCCAGGAAAAAGGAAAAGAGCCAATGGATTCATTCCAGATCCCAGACTTATCTAGAGAAATTCCGGCAGGAAACTCATCTCAGGAGAATGCAAGATCAAGATAGACTCAAAGAAGGAGTTTTTACGACGATTATGGCAATCCGGATCCCTACAATACCAGATCTAGGAATGTTAACTCTGAAGAACTGCCTGACTTGTTTACATTTTGCAGAATCTTGATAAGACAATTAAGACTAATCAAGAATATAATCAGGCACAATTCAAAATTCTTGAGTCAAGGGTTTTTGAAAACAGACCACTGATGACTCCTAGGAATTTGTTTTCAACGACTCCAACTGCTCCTGAGTCTGCTCCTATTAATACGTCGATGCCAACTGCGACTCCTAATTTTGGGAGTAATGTTCCGCAAAACACTCATGTTGCTGGAACATCGGCCACCATGAGTGCAGGTTTGAACAATTCTAATTATTTTGCTGGATCTTTTGCTTTTAAATCCATCGCAGGGACAAGGAGCAAATGATAACATCGCTAGAGAATTTCAGAAGATTAAAGACATGATTTCGAGCGTTCCTGGATTTTACAATCCAATTCCTGAAGTCAAACCTGCGTCCTATCTAATCAACAGATATGGCGACAGGATTGCAAACGTAGAAATCCCGAAGAAATTCCAAGTTCCAAATATGAAACCATATGATGGAACCACTGACCCACAGGAGCATATCGCGCTGTATCTGGAGAAAATGGAAACAGTGCCGATTCCATCAAATTTGAAAAAAGCTTGCTTATGCAGAAGCTTTGGATCGACACTATCTGGATCAGCTTTAAAATGGCTGCAGAGTTTGCCTCCTCTATCTATTAATTCTTTCGCTGATTTAACAAATTTATTTTATAGTCAATTTTCACGCAGTAGGACTTTTGAGAAAGTGACTGATGATCTATATAAAATAATTCAAAAACCGCATGAATCACTTAGAGATTTTATGACTAGATTTACAAAAGAATCTCTTAATATTCCTAAATTAGATATGTTGACCGCTATTCAAGCTTTGCAGAAAGGTCTCCATAAAGGATCTAAATTCCAGGAAGATCTCATAATGACGCCATGCAGAAATTTAGATGAAGCAAAAGCAGGGCAGCAAGATTTATAAGGCTCGAAGAAAATGAACTTACAACTTCGAAATTAGATGCCTTATCATATGATCGTCCAAATCGGAAGGCAGAAACCCCGGTGTTTAAACCGAGACACAAACCTTACTCAAGACATGTAGATGATCAAGTCAATGTCGTTGAAGAAGATGACGGGGTCGAATATCCAACTTTGGCATTATACTGTTTCTCTGTAGGAACTCCTGGCATTATAATGGCGCTTAGAGATCTTGAAGACAAGGTGAGATGGCCTCAGAAGAAAAATGACGGATACTTCAAGAAGAAAGATCCTAGCCAGTGGTGTGCTTATCATGAAGACTTTGGCCATATCACCGAAGATTGCAAGATGTTAAGAAGAGAAATATCCACTTTATTAGCAAAAGGATATTTGACAGAACTCCTTGGAAGGAAGAAGGCCAAAGATGTCGAAGGCTTGGACTTTTCCAAACCAAAATCAACACAAAAAGCAGACTCCCCACCAGCGAATGCAAAAGTAATTAATACCATCTCTGGGGGATCGGAAGTGTGCGGGACAACATATTCAGCAGCAAAAAGACTTGCAAAGCAAAGCAAAGCAGATAAAGGAGAAAGAAGTGTGAAGAAAGCATCAATTTCGGACTCAGACATTATCTCCTTTGAAGAAGATTTTGATGATATCATGGAACCTCATCATGATGGGCTGGTAATTACTCTTTTTATCGCTAACCATTATGTTCGCAGGATTTTGATAGATAATGGGAGCTCAATGAATATCCTCAAGCTCCAAACAATAGTAGAAAGCTCCAAGGATTTGGATCCTCATGCCATTGAAAGCTTGGGAATTGCAGATTTGAAACAGCAAAGAAAATATTTCGCTTGTGGTTAGGGAAAAGAAACTCCTAGACTCAGCGAAATCCAATTGCAAAGTATCAACCCCTTTGATTCTACTAGAATAATTGTTGCAGGAACACGACCGGAAGATGACGTCGATACGTCAGAAATAACTAATTAGGGAATTTGGAACCTTTGAAACACAGGGTTTACAAATAACAAATTGTTTGATGTTTTGAACAGGTACAAAAATCAGGAAACTCAGCTACGCTAGTAACAACGTGGAACAAGGTCTTCACCTTTTGGCTTTCACGCCAACTTTTGGTTGGGGGTTTTCACCCTCTCTTACGGTTTGCCCATGTCGCACGTTCATTAATTTCACAGCTGAAGGGTTAAATTCCAAGGTTGTCGAAATTAATTCTACCGATTATGGATGTCACCATCGATCTCCCGAAATGGCTAACCATGCCACCCATTACACAAACACATACGAAAAGGCTAACCACGCCTCCCAAGCATGTTCAAGATATTGAAACACCCTCATTATCTTGGACTCCAATGTCCCTATGAGAATATTAAAATTCAGAATTCCCTTCTTAATTTTAATCCCCTCCAAAGATCATATCGGTCCCATTTATATTTTATTGCTACAGGAATATAGTGGAACTGACAAACAATTAAGACGCTGGATGCTTGAAGATCACAATTTACAACTGGATCTTAATTACATATCACAAGGTGCATGTATCTTACCCTATAATTATTACTTTGATTTGATTTATTACTGTTGATATAGTCAAATAAGTCAAGGGTAATAATTAACTAACATGTGATATCATGCAAACGATTATTTAATTTTCCAATTTTAACCCCATTAACATCATTGATTTTTGGAATCGAAGCAATAAAGATCAAAAGATAAATATTTTTCATTAATAACGAAAATATTTACAAAAGATAAAACTACTTGATAGCAGTTACAATCAAAAGAGTTTAAAAATGGGTTCTGGCCTTTGCATTATATCCGTCATCGCCCATCAAAAACTTTACAGAAGAACGTCCCAGTAAAGCTCAGGGTTAATCTCCTTCAACTTATTCAAAATTGACCTAACCCTTTCTAGTTCCTCTCAAGCCCCTCGGAGTTCTTCCTGCGTTGCGCCAAGTTCGCAACAAATGTCTCTCAAAGCATTGTTGAGAATCTTATTTTTTGCTTCGAAACTCTTTTTCACCTCCAGACCCATTTCTTTTTCGGTCTCAATGGATTCCCTTAAGATTTGAGTAGGCCTTCCATAGTTTGGATGATCTCATCGTTTATCTTGTCTTTGGCGATCTATTGTTCTTCGAGATCAGCGAAAGACTGAAATATGAAATAAATAAGTTATAAATAACAAGCAAATAACTTAAGGAAAAAGAAGATTTAAATATACCTTTTGAAGGAAATCCCCAAAAGATTTTAGAGACATATTGAAAGTATGGATTTTAAAGAAAAGAAGATTTTTCGTGACTTCAAAAGACTGAGGGCACTCGCTTATATAATAGGGTAAAAGGACATGAATGAATCATCGGGTAGTTACCTATCAAGTCAAGACTCTTGGTTATCTTATCTCCATGCGTCTTATCCTCGGGGTGAATTCAAAAATTAACTCCTTGACTTTGGTCAAAGCGTAGTCCTGAAGATTCAAAATTATTTTGAGCAAAGTTATTTTAAACAAAATTGATTTTTTATCAAAATAACTTTGGGACAATTGTTATGGGTGAAATTTCAGATTTCATTATCTTGGGACCTCAAGATCATGGACCTTCAGGATCTTGACACGCCTTGACGAATTACTAACGATAAACTTCAAGTATTGTTTCTATGAGACTATTATGCAGGTAACTTGGTATTTATCACAAGGGAAATATCTCTAACGGTACAAAAGAGATTCAACACATCTCTTATTTGATCAACACGCAAAGAAGACTTAGTCCAGCATCATAATCGGACTTCAAGAGGAATTCAGCATGAGGAGAATATCTTGAAACGGCTACAATATCACTCAAGATATGCTCCAATGTTCACCAGATGAAGACCAGGAAGATCCCTGTAATTTTGGAAAATTAGTTACTAGGCTGCTCTATATAAACGAGGACCTGATCGATCATAGGATATACAACGTTACACACACTCACATATTTACTTGCTTATTTTCTCTGCTCATACTTGTAAACAAGCAACACACTTTTCTTTACTTAGAAAGATCGATCAAGTCGCTCTATGATTGTAACCTATGTACACCATTAATAAAAGAACAAGGCAGGGACGATTGCTTCCTCCCGGGGTTTTTATCCGGCAATCCATAAAGGATTAAGGGCTTTTCCTCTATAACAAATCTCGGTGTTCTTTGTTCCTTTCTCTTTATTTTCCGCATTTATTTACGTTTATCTTTTTTTATCTTGCTTAATCTATCTTATATTTGATTATAAAGTTATTTGCGAAATCTTTTGACTACCTTCTTTTGTTTAAGTCGACATAATGTTGATTTATCATACTTATTTTAAACGCATCTTTGAATTTAAACCAATTTTACAAGCCCTTAACCTCACGAACGAAAGTTTGGTTATATAATTGATCTAAGTCTTCAAGGTTGATTATCTTGGATAATATTTGACCAAAACAATGAGGTAAATCTCGACTCTTCTTTTTCATTGATTAAGGATAAAGAGTCATGTAGATTAGCTTTGTCAAACCTGAAAACTCATATCAAATCTTTAGCCAAAACAAACAGAAAATTAAAGAGTAGCATTTTATTTTCTAAAAGTGAATTTTCAAAACTTCTTGAAGAACATTCAAAATTACTTTTTGAACATAATGCTATTAAACAAGATTTTCAAACATACAAAGACAAAATTTTGGTTAAAGAATGTAAGTTGAATGCCTCTCCTGATTCTAAGTTATTACAAAAATGTCACAATCTTGAAAAGACCATTCATGATCTTAAAAAAGTCAATCAAGATCTTGAAACTCAAAAGACCAATGAATGGCTTCGGGCAAATGCTAGACAAATGGATGTTGATATTCTCAATAAAAAGCTCCAAGAAGCTAAACCAAACAATGTTGAACTCGAAAGGAAGATTTCTGATATAAATCATAATTGTTTTCTAAAAGGCATAGTGAGAATCTTGAAAAACAAGTTGAGGAATTTAAAAAGAATATATTTTTCGATCAAGAAAAGTTATATAAAGTTGAACAAAACCTTCTCTTGGATTTCACTGCCTATTTCAACAAGTCAAAAATTGACAAAAAGGATCTTCTTCCCGGGTTGGGATTTGAGAATATCACACCATTACAAAAAGCCAAAGAAGAAATTGAACCTTTGTATAATGAAAAATTCCTTCGACTTAGTATGGTACAACAATTTATTCGTCAATTGGATGACAAATTTGAGATTGATGAAGTTGAGAGGATACCTAAAGATAAATTTTTGGTTAATTATGATGCAATAAATGCTTCGTACAAAACTAAAGAATCTTCAATTTTTAAATTGGAAAAAATTGCATCAAATTTTCAAAACCAAGAATCTGTCGGTACTCCACCTAAACCAACTAAAATGTATGTTCCAACAACATATTTGGAAAAACAAATAGAAGGTTTACAACAAAAGGTGGAATCTCAACAAAATGTTATTAATCACCTCAAGTCTCAAAGTCCGATTTCAGAGGAGAAATGTATTGTTGTTGATACTAAGAAAGTTTGTGTGAATGTTTCTACTCAAACTGATCTAAGTGCTTTAGTAGACCATTCTACCCAAACTACCTGTGATTCATCTACAAATTCCTCCACTCAAACCTTGACTGATTCTCTTGAATGCACTTATCAAAATACTGCTAGTCTTATAGCTGATGATTATGTGCAATCTAATTTATCTGATGAAGAACTTGCACATAGTTTAATTTTGATATGGTACTTCTATAGGTTTTTCACATGCAATTCAATTGATGAGTTAGTTGTTCACCCTAAGCTTAGTGCTAGTTTATGTGTTGATACTTCTACTCAGTTTTCTTGTGAGACCAAAGATGTGTCAGTTCAAGTTGACATAATTTCTAAGACTATCCATGATGTGAAGTTGGACACCAAGATTCCTGATTTTTCAAAACTTTCAAAAGAATTTGAAACTAATCAACTTTCATTGAAATTTTTCACAAAAGATGATTTTAATAAATTCATGGAGGGAGAATATATTTTTGATT